>NC_083766.1:20656571-20699071 GCF_963514075.1 Conger conger | reverse complement strand
CCTCTGCGCACACACACACAAACCTATGCACACATACACACACCTACATGCACACACACACACACAAACACACCTACGCACACTCACACTCACACACACACAGGGCCTGGAAAGACCCGCGGGCGGGGCTCCATCTGTGCTGGGTCCTGCAGGGATGGGATCCGGGGCCTCTCCGCTTCGGACTGCCTGCTTTCCGGGACCCGTGTGCGTGGCGCTGGCACCTCTCCAAGCGGAGGAAACAAGTACTTATGGAAAATATAAACACACGGGTTGGGTCTGTGATAGTCTCAATCGTTTCCTAAATATTAGTAAACACTTCCCTCCCCATTGTTAACTCATCAGTTACCACTTCCTGTTCCAGCACTGGTTAATAATAATAATAATAATAATAATATTTTGTTATTTAGCTGATGCTTTTATTGAAAGCGATTTACAGTTGATTAGACTAAACAGCGGACAATCCCCCCTGGAGCAATGTGGGGTTGAGGGCCTTGCTCAACGACAGCTGTGCGGATCATATTGTAGCTACACCAGGGCTTGAACCACCAGTCACCCGGTCACGTACCTTAACCACTAGGCTACAGGCCACCCCCGAGAGAAAATAAAAGTCGACAGGTTGTGTCTGTGATAGTTGTAAGGCAGACTGACTGTAATACCCTTGAATAATTGCACTTTTACACACCGTCAATTCCTCTGGTATTGGTGTCAAGTTTGCAACCTCGTTCCCAATTCCTGTGGGCCACAGCCCCTTCTCAGCACCTTTGTAGGGTACGGGAAGGGCTGACAAGGAAAGACATCTGTTCTCTTGACTCTGAATCACCCCCTCCCGGTCACAGTACTCTCAGGGCTCAGTAACTAAAATGCATAAAGCGTGGGATGTTTCATGACAAAGCAGGTTCAGATTATATTCATGTCTGTGATAGTCACAATCATGTCCTAAATATTACTAAACACCCTTTCACCCGAGTCTACAATTATTCATTCTTTAGTTATTTCTGTTAGACAGGCACTTTTTATTCCAGCACCTCCTGGTTTGAACAGTTAAGCACTGCTCGTAAGCCAGCGGTTCTCCAACTGAGAACTGGGGACCCCTGTGTGTGCTGCTCTTGTTCCAAACACAACCGCAATCCCAGAATTTTAACAAGCTGTTGATTTTTCTAAATTAGGTACTTGTCATGTTTACAGGGATTATGTACCCTCTGAAGCCACATTGTCAGAAATTGCTGTGCATGCCACGAAGAACAAAAGTCCCATATTCACATTGTTTGCTTATTGCAAACAATTGCATTGCAGAGGAACTGAACAAATTAAATTGTGAATCAGGTTCCTAATTGGTGAAAGTGTGGACACCTGACCATGAAAACAAACCATTTGGAAGATGATGTAGGAAGTATTCAAGTACTAATGGCGCGTTCCATTTGTACTGGGAAGTCGGAATTTCCGAGTTCCCAGTCGGACATTTCAACTGGAATTTCCGACTGGGAAAGTCGGAAGGACCGAGTAACCCCGAGTTAGAAATCCAAGATGGCTGCTCCATGCGTCAACGGTAAGTGAAATCTCTCGTAATGTATTATTTATTAGCACTTCTGTTTTGTCAACTTCATCAACAGTCTCTTAAAGAAACAGTAACAGCTACTAACAAGAACTCAGTCCGTTACAATACCTTCTGTGTCTTCTATCTTCTTCTTCAATATTTTTGAGGTGGACCTCATATTGATGCATTAGTTTTCTGTATTCCGACAGAGCAAGCACAACAAACGTTTTCCTGGAGGCGTCCATCTTGGTTTTCCGAGTTGTTTACTGGAATGCGGTCAACTCGGGTGTGACGTCATTCCCAGCTCCGACTTCCGACTTCCGAGGTAAATGGAACGCGCCGTAAGACAATGATAATGAGCCAAACCTGCATTGTGAACATTTATGAAAGAACTTAAACAACTGCACTCAACAAATTAGAAGCCTATTGATTCACCTCAGTCTTTAATGTGATCAACTCAAAAATGTATGTTACCTCATTTTATGTCATTGTTTACAATATAGCAAAATATGAACATGGGATTTTTATTCATAGCATGCATACTGTAGCAATTTAACATAATGTGGTTTAAGAGGGTAAATAATCCCTCAAAACATGACCAAGCACCATGTAAAAAATATTGACAGCCTGTTTGAAATTTGGGATTGTGATCGGAACAAAAACCAGCAGAGAGTTTGAGACCCACACACACACAATCACAGATGAATGGACGGTCTCATATTTACTGTGATATTGTGGTCATATCCTTATCCCAAAACCCCAGCTGATACGGGAGTGTACACAACCTCACAAAAGGGCAAATAAGGGGTAAATAACTTAAAAAAAAAGATTTATTAAACTAATGCCTCTTCAATTTACAATAGTGAACAAATGCCTCTTCAGTTTACAAAAAATAAATTAGGTTTTTTAAACAATCATTTATTTTGAAAAGCAATTAAAATATAAATATTACATAAAATGAAAACAAATAAAGCCTGCCTGGCTAGACACTTATTTAGGCGAGTACTGTACACCAATATAGACTAGCGATGATTAGGCTAGCTCTGCTAGTCAGCCTAGCACAGATGACCCAGCATAACCATGTTTTTAAATACCTTGAAACTAGCTGAGCTCCCCAATAGTTTTACCACTTATTCTCCATAGGTCTGGCAAATAAAGAAATTTAAATCTCAGCTATAAAAGTACAGAAACTTGCAGTGTTCACAATTTGCATAAAGCCACTAACAAGTAGCAAGGATTAGAAATAAACCATGAAATTAGAAATATTAGAAATAACGCCATGTCCTGCTTCCATGTCCTGCCTCTTTTAACGCCTACAAGGAGGGTGTCGTCAACCTCATTGGACAAGAGAAAATTCACCACATCTGCTCTCAATGATCAGTTAACTGTCAAACTCCCAAGAAACTGATCCACTCAGCTGATCCACAGAATTCAATGCGGAAGCTAGACGATGAACCCGGAAGTAGTGTTGGTCCTACACTTATTTGAAATACTTATTTTTCCTTTTGAAGTGCTTTGAAAGAGGATCGTCTTTTTGCTTGTTATAAGACATTATGAGTATATTACCAACCGGAATTACTGAGTGGGCCTTTAAGTACTGATTGGCAAAGGTCCAGGTCCTGGAGGATAGACTGTACTGACCCCAGAGAGAAGACAAAATGGCGGAGTGTCAGCCATGCATCTCCCTGCCCCTGCTCCATTAGCTGGCTCTGAGATCTCTGTGTACCGGGGTCACTGACCTGGTTGCCATGGGATTGCTTACTGACTGGACAAACCAATCTGTTAAGAGAGATGTCAGTCAGTGAACCCACACAGATGGGCAGGGGGAGCAACATCATGCAAGAGTGTGACTATACGCTTGTGTTGTGTCTGTGTGTGTGAAGATATCCGTGTGTGTGTGTGTGTGTGTGTGTGTGTGTGTGTGTGACTCTGTGTGTGAGGATATTTGTGTGTGTGTTTGTGACTGTGTGTGTGAGGATATCTGTGTGTGTTTGTGTGTGTGTATGTGTGACTGTGTGTGAGTATATCCGTGTGTGTGTGTGTGTGTGTGTGTGTGTGTGTGTGAGAGAGACTATGTGCGTGGGGCTATCTGTGTGTGTGTGTGTGTGTGTGTGTCTAAGTATAGGAATGTGATTTTCCCTGTGATTGCTTCATCTCCCCCTGTATACTCATTCTGACAAATCATTATGTCGTCTAGTATCTACCCACTCCATTTATACCAATTTGTATTAAACCTCTTGTGGTATGTGTGTGTGTGAATGGCATACATTACTCCACACACACACACACACACACACAGAAACACACAAACACTAGCCTACTACAAAATCACTCTGTTAATCACTGATCACTGATCACTTGCTTTACTAATACACTACACCTGATTGCTTGCTACCTCATTGAATTGTACTAATTGGATTGCTTTTGCAGCTATATTGCTCTTGCTTTCCCCATCTCTCCCCCTCTCTTTCTCTTCATTTTCTCATTAAAGGAAGGCCTTGTGTCCAGGATGTGCCTGTGTTCATTCTTATGAGGAGGAGAAGGAGAAGAAGAAGAAGAAGAAGAAGATAAGATAAGACAAGAGCACAAGCGATTAAAGATGCAGCTGTCTGGAAGATAAGACGTTTCATTTTCCCACAACATGCTTTCCCTGCTGAAAAAAACAGCTCAAGCTAGCTGGTCGACCAGTTCCATGCTGAACATCCAAACATGGTTTGACCAGCTCAAGCTATGTTTTGAAACAGCTGGTAGCTGGTAATTTCAAGATGGTCATAGCTGGATTTTACATCAGGGTTCCCTGTGAACAGATGGCTGAGATTACAGAGTACAGGTGTTTCAGACAGGTGGATTTCTTATCAGCTAGTCCAGGGGTCGGAGGACTACTGGCCTATGGTATTAGACTAGCTCAGGGGTCGGCAACCCTGGTCCTGGAGAGCCACAGGGTGTGCTGGCTTTCGTTGTTGCTTGGCATTAATTGATCAATGAAAGCCGTTGATTACACAGTTAACTCACCTCACCTGGTTTCTTGGGTCTGAATCAGTTGCTCATTTTAAGGTGGAGACGAAAGCCAGCACACCCTGCGGCTCTCCAGGACCAGGGTTGCCAACCCCTGAGCTAGTCTAATACCATAGGCCAGTAGTCCTCACTCCTGGTCCTGGAGAGCTGCTGGCTTTTGTTGTTACTCAGCAATTGATAAATTAATAATGTGTTAATTACACAGTTAACTCACCTCATCTGGTTTCTTGGGTCTGAATTGGTTGCTCATATTAAGGCAAAAACAAAAACCTGAATACCCTGTGGCTCTCCAGGACCAGGAGTGAGGACCCCAGCACACCCTGCAGCTCTCCAGGACCAGGAGTGAGGACCCCAGCACACCCTGCGGCTCTCGAGGACCAGGAGTGAGGACCCCAGCACACCCTGCGGCTCTCCAGGACCAGGAGTGAGGACCACTGCCCTAGGCCAAAATCTGCCAGGTTTATCTGATTGTTTGTTCGGCAGATTCCCCATTACTTCTTTATTGGTTTATTACTATCTCTTTGCAGTGGGGAGTTTTTTTTTTTTACCTTACTTGCCAATTTCTAGACATTACATTTCCAAAGTGCTTATGCAACTGTAATTCTGATTGCATCTACAAAATGCTAAACAGAAATAAATGAAATTAATTCAGCTGAGTATGCGTGAGATGATGTCATAGTGCTCATCTGTTTGCACACGGCCATAAAAACATAAACTGTGTTGAAGCTAGCGGTGGAGTATATGAATGTTATGAAGTCGGACAGAATGGCAATGTGTGGCGGTAACCTTCAGAGGGTCATTGAAACATCAGCGTGTGATGTCATATATTAGCGCCTCGGGCCAGACTGAGCAGAGATATGACCCCCCACCCCCCACCCCCCAAACCAAAGCCCTTCCTCTTACCGAGGTTTTACAATACTCCGACTGTAGAATACCGAAGTGTAGTTGCAGGCCCCTCTGATCACTGCATCGCTGTGTTCTTCTTTTCACTCGCCGGTCTGGTGTGGGTCTACGATCTGCTCGCCTCAGCAATCTTGCATATCCCTGTTGCCTCGTGACATGTCGTGATGTGTCACATTTTGATTGCTGTAGACGAGTGATCAGGCATTGAAAGTGTATTCCAGAAGCTGGCTCTAAAAGCAAGCATGAGTTAAATATTAAATGTACATACTTGTATCAGGATCAGGGTTCAATGTCAAGCAGTGTTCCACAGCACTGCAGTCAGGAGCAGTGTTCCACAGCACTGCAGTCAGGAGCAGTGTTCCACAGCACTGCAGTCAGGAGCAGGAGGCCACAGCACTGCAGTCAGGAGCAGTGTTCCACAGCACTGCAGTCAGGAGCAGTGTTCCACAGCACTGCAGTCAGGAGCAGTGTTCCACAGCACTGCAGTCAGGAGCAGTGTTCCACAGCACTGCAGAAAGGAGCAGTGTTCCACAGCACTGCAGTCAGGAGCAGGAGGCCACAGCACTGCAGTCAGGAGCAGTGTTCCACAGCACTGCAGTCAGGAGCAGTGTTCCACAGCACTGCAGAAAGGAGCAGTGTTCCACAGCACTGCATTCAGGAGCAGTGTTCCACAGCACTGCAGTCAGGAGCAGTGTTCCACAGCACTGCAGTCAGGAGCAGGGGGCCACAGCACTGCAGTAAGGACCAGTGTTCCACAGCACTGCAGTCAGGAGCAGGGGGACACAGCACTGCAGAAAGGAGCAGTGTTCCACAGCACTGCAGTCAGGAGCAGGGGGCCACAGCACTGCAGAAAGGAGCAGTGTTCCACAGCACTGCATTCAGGAGCAGTGTTCCACAGCACTGCAGTCAGGAGCAGGGGGCCACAGCACTGCAGTCAGGAGCAGGGGGCCACAGCACTGCAGTAAGGAGCAGTGTTCCACAGCACTGCAGTCAGGAGCAGTGTTCCACAACACTGCAGTCAGGAGCAGGGGGCCACAGCACTGCAGTAAGTAGCAGGGGGCCACAGCACTGCAGTAAGGACCAGTGTTCCACAGCACTGCAGTCAGGAGCAGTGTTCCACAGCACTGCAGTAAGGAGCAGTAGGGCCCCGGTTTTATCCAGAGTTTTGCAGAGGAACACAGAGTGCAGATAAAGCGAGAAAATTATTTTAGAGTATGACAAGGCTGCAAAGGGAAATGTGTAAAAACTATCTTTTAAATATCTATTAGCGGGACGCCTGTCTCATTACACACTTCTGCTGTGCTTCTCGGTGCTAATAAGGTGGCTCCGCAACTCTGTCAAGCCCGTTAAATTAATCTTTTAATAAGGCTTAATATCGGGAAACCTACTGCACTTAGTCGGTGCAGTAGAAAACCATGTAACTTGAGCTCCATAATCATGTCTCTGCAGGAATAAATAAATAAATAAATAAATATATAAACATTATATATTCCAGACCCTTATCTGCTTAGTCCCCATAACTTGAAAAACTTGATGCTACTTCTACATCAAGCATATGCATTTCAGTATATACACTGCATAATTCATTGTCTAGGGAAAAAACTTATCACACAAACACACACACACCCACTGTTTACAATATGTGTAATGATATGCTGTAATATATACAGTACAGTTCTCATCATATACTGTTCACCTGGGCCAGCCATTCATCCCCCATAAGTGCATATATATCTTGAGAATTGCACAGCTTGGTGTTGTTTTATTCTACCTATCCCACACCACTCACTATAAATACATATTAAATTAAAAATGTTGGAAAGAAATCAAGTAAAGATGATCACATTACGGTATGTGTACATCTGCCAGGAGATACAGTTTCTACTGTATTAGAAAGAAAGTGACCTGTTATTGTATTTCTGGTGCGGCAGACAGCCACATGAGACCATGACGTTCAAATGGCCAAAATCAAAAAGGGAACAATATTTGAAAACTGTAATTAAAGTATACAGCATTAACAAGATTAAATTACAGCTACCAGTAATGATTACTGGGCTATAAGCAACACAAACAATAATGTGCAATGATGCCACACATTACAGTACAATAGGTACATACAATATTTTCAACTTAATATAATCAACCACCTGGTTATTTGTAAAGAATTTAAACCTGCTGTAACAACTTTCTTGCATATCATAAGTTTGGACACCCCTGCTCTTGTCACACTATGCTGAAAAAAAACAAACAAGCAATCCATTAATCGACATATACAGTATAATAAGCAGGTTCATCCAACAGGGAAATTGTGCCATAACTGATAAATATTTCTGTTGTTATATTTACGGCCACCCTGTTGGCTCAGTGGTTCGATTGTGACCATGCCCCTTCCAGTTTCGTTCCATAAGTCAGAGAGCTTTGACAAGAGCCCTCTTACTCACTAGTGTGAATTCATGTGACTTTTCAGGATTATAATTTAACGAAGCGTGCCTTATGTAATTGACATTGAAATAAGATACAATGACACACAGTTAAATTTAAGCAAATTTAGTAAGTTGGCCTTTTTGACAGGGCAAGGGTAAATTAGGGTACCAGCACATTAAGGTACACTGAATCTGGGGAAATGTGTACAGAACTCACCCCACACCACGGCTGGCCTAACATAAGTCATTGTCAATGCTGCAGTATGAAACCTAAGGCTTCCTCATAGTACGTCATACCATATTTAATAAAGCGAGTCTGGAAAATCTGTCTTGTTGACTTTGTGTGCAGGTAGAAATCGATCGTTTAGCCTAATGAGCTGAGGAAGATCCCCTGGGCGTCCCAGTGGACAGCAGCCAATTCTCAGCAATTCTCACAGCAGAAATATTCCAATTTTCTTTCCCAAACTCGAGGAACAGTGGTGGAAGTTTTACTTCATTTAAAGTGGATTTTATAAGCCATTTAATGGGGCTTGCTGGGCACAAGCAAGTAATGGAGTATGCTCTCTAAATCAGTTATTTAACAAATTACAGCTTTAAAAAAACATGTCTGCTAAGCATCTAGTGCTGACTTTGTGTTTTTCCATGTACTGCTAAAAAACAGATATCATGAACACTCTCAATGCTGGTGAGTTCCGGCCTGGTTATTAATTTTTTTTGCCAAAGTCTGCTGTAAAGCATCATTGTAACCATGTCTCTGTAAAAAGCGCTATACAAATAAAGTTGAATTGAATTGAAATGAAATGGGGAGGACAGCAGAGTAGCACACAGTGACAGCTTTTCAGCACTGAAATGGGATGGGAGGCTAAACCTTGCATCGTCTCTCAGTGGAGAGGAGGGGGGTGGGGGGTTGTTGTGGAGGGGTTTTTGTGATGGAGACGGCGGTTTTGGGGGAGTCTGCCCGGTCGGTCACACACCTCGACCAGGGTCACGTCGGGGACCGTGGCTCCAGCTCCTGGCACGGCAGGTGCCTCACCTTGAAGACCAGTGACCTTTCAGATGCCATCTGTTCACAAAATGGCCGCCATTTATATTGCAGTAAGGGAGGGGGATGGGGGCTGTTTGGTAACATTTTCCACGCCGACAGTGGAAACAATGCATTGAAAGTTTATAGGCTCTTCTGTCCATGATACGATATAATGAAATTCTCCAAGGGCATACTGTAGATCTCATTTCAGCTTTGGAGCAGACAACAAGCAATTCATTTTCTTTTGGATTTCTTATTTGGGGGGAGACTAACAATATCACCCAATACAACATTATCATACTGGGGGTGACCATTTGAATGTGTTCCTCCTGTTCCCCCCTGGGATCTACTGTATGTCCATAAAATTCCCGAATATTTGTGCCTGCTCTCAACACAAAAAACCGTGTTTGTGGCGTGCTGCGTTATGCAGTATTTCAGCATAAGGCAGGTAGGTCATGTTATTAATCATGTGCGTACACTCAGCAATGTGTACGGAGAGGTAGGACGCCGAGGCAGAGACCTGGAGAGGGAATTAATGGCTTTTCTTCGCTTTTGGATGGAAACCAGCAACTGGTGGATCCCTGCCAGTAGGGGCCCCCTGAAAGTGCACAGTGTGAGTGACAGCTACAAAGGAAAGACAAACTGTCTTTGAAACAGTCTGAAACTCCTAAATGAAAGCTATTACGGGGGGGCTAATTTGGCTTTTTGGGTGAAGGGGAGAGAGAAGGAAAGAGAAAAGGTCATCTTTCATAATGTGTGAAGCGCTGTTTATTTTTTTTTTGGAAAGTTGAACTGGAATGGCCCCGGCTTTCATGTGATAGATAACAGTGTGGATGTTGGGAAGTCTCTCTGCCGGGGGTGGAGAAATGGGCTTTTCTCCGCACCGTCCATGCCGAAGTGAATACTCTTTATAATAGCAGCCATTTTCATGCTGTTTAGATTCTTTTATGTGCATGAGTGTCTCAGACAAGACTCATTTCTGCCTGGTTTTGAGCTTTTGTGTTAGCTTGTCATGTGAGAATATTTCACCTCCGCAAAGGAGGTCACATACAGTAACAACGTTCGTTTTTTGGTCCGTCCATGACAGACATACTGTATCTGGAAAAGTAAGGGGTGGATTGCCATGAAATGTCATCAAATTTTCTGGGTACATGCAAATACCAATACCAAGTTCATGCTTTCATGTTAGATAGCAAAATGTAAAAATGTCACACAGTTGGACAGAGAACACCCAAGGACAGCATCAGTTTTATCCTGTCCACAGATAAGATTACATTACATTACATTAATGGCATTTGGCAGACGCCCTTATTCAGAGCGACATACAGTTGATTAGACTAAGCAGGAGACAATCCTCCCCTGGAGTAATACAGGGTTAAGGGCCTTGCTCAAGGGCCCAATGGCTGTGCAGATCTTATTGTGGCTACACCGGGATTAGAACCGCCGACCTTGCGTGTCCCAGTCATTTACCTTAACCACTGCCCCTACGATGTTATCACAGGGACAGTGGCAGCGATGATGCGTGATGCATGCGAACATTCGTCACTGCTGCAAGACTCTGTACTTTGCACTCAAGGCATGAATTCACGCCCCATATTTTAGAACAAGCGCAAAAAGCAAGAAGTATCGCTTGACTGGGTCGTAACAGGCCTGTGAGACACACCTTCCTCAGGCACCATCGTACGGTGAGAGTAAAATAAACATAAGGCTTTCAGTCCTTCATAAACCCACCAAGGCTTTTCTGGGTCACACTTTCCAGTACGGTTATGAATTGACTTTAATTAATAACATAACATAAGGTACTGGCGAGAACAGGCCATTCAGCCCAAAGATGCTTGCCTTTGCCTACTGTTTGCCTAAAAGCTAAATAGTATCTAATACCGTATTAAACCCAGTCTTGAAAACCCCCAGTGTTTACATGAATTATTGGTAGACAAATACATTAATTAATTAAGTATGTAATAATGAATACATTTGTTAACAGCTAACTAACATATTTGTTGCATTAATATTTATTCATTCATTTATTAGTGAACCATAGGATGAACTTATAATTAGTTAACCATTAACAAATACATTAACTGACTTCTTCATCCCAATATGAATTGACAATGACAATGACTAATATACTTGAGGCACGGATGGTGCAGTGGGTAGCACTGCCGCCTCACAGCAAGTTGGTCCTGGGTTCAAATCCCCATCGGCCGTGGCCTCTCTGTGTGGAGTTTGCATGTGTCTGCATGGATTTCCTCCGGGTACTCCGGTTACCTCCCACAGTCCAAAGACATGCAGGTTAGGCTGATTGGAGAGTCTAAATTGCCCATAGGTGTGAATGGTGTGTGTGCCCTGTGATGGACTGGCGAACTGTCCAGGGCGTATTCTTGCTTTTTGCCCCATGTATGCTGGGATAGGCTTCAGCCCCCCAGCAACCCTGTTCAGGATAAGCGGTTTAGGATAAAGAATGAATGGATAAATGAATAATGTACTTGAATTAATGATGTCTAAATACATTAATGGAGCTGCTGTATAGATGAACTTCTCAGTAGTTAATAGTTAAGAACTATGTTAGTCCATGCCAATTCACGGAACCTTATTGCAAAGTGTACCCTTAGCTGTTTGTTTTGGGGTTCCTGACTTATATGGATATTCCCCGATAATGGACACACACACACACACACACACACACAGACACATGGACCGACAAATGTGTGTTCCCTGCTGTTTTTCTACAAGGATGGAGCAGCTTTCTGTGGAACAGGTTATTTATGGACCAATCAATCTCACACATATACTTCCTGCCCAGTATGCAGAGTCCAGAATCGATCAATCTCTGCTGTCCCACTCTTTCCCAATTGCCTTTACAGCATTCATACACATTTGACTCTAAACTGGGGGGGTTGGCCACGTGGCGTGCTGACAATACAGAGAGGCCCCACAGAGACACAATCGCTTTAAAGACCATATTTCATCCAAATAATACCTTGTTCAGTTATACATACAGACCTGAGGAAAACCAATACCACGCTGTGGACAGGAGAGCAGGACACAGGGAGATATGGAAATTCCCGATTGCCCCGGCATTTATTAAACCGAAGCTGTAGCTGGAGGGAGGAGGAGCGTGTCCTGTGTTTCTGACATGACATTTTACATGTAAACCAGAAACAAACTTTCAATGAATATCCATTCCCATGATATACGGCATGACAGACTTTGCACAGTCATGTTCAGGCATGTACATATAAATGAACTTTTCTTATTTACCTGTTTATAGATTTTAAAATTGTGAGTATTGTATATTGACCCTGTTTTCAGGTAATGTACAGTTAACATGCACTAGCAGTAGCTCATACCAGTGGCAATCTACGGCACATAATCCTATGATAACTGGCATACGCACTGTTCAAAACATTAAACTTGTTTTCATAGTTTACCTCAATGCATTGTCCACTGTCAATTACAGTTCATTATTACCCTTGTGACGGTCAGCAGACAACCCCATTACAAACCCTGACCATTATGCCCGGTGCCAAGCTCTAATGCACTGAACAAAAACAAATCCATTTCCATTGAAATGCTATCAAAGTTAGACAAAGGAGTGTTTCAGCACAATAGCTAAAGAATACAATTCGGGAAAGAAACAGTGTGAAAGTAAAGTAGTTGCGAGATGCACTCAACAAGCCTTAGCTATATTCAAAGGAGAAAAAAATGCAGTCGCTTTAGTTTACTGAAAAAAGGACAGTTTATTTCTAACACCCACCTCACACTCATACATAGTTTCAACACTCATAGATATGCAACTGAAAGAGCAGAAATGCCAGATGCTTATAAACACATAAATCATTGCGGGTTTTCTGAAACTGGAATTGTTGGCAGTGGTTGAAGCATGTGGCCTCAACAGTACTTAATGTGTTCATGCCATAGACTGTAAAAAAATAGACAACGTGACTGTGACCCTTTGACTTTCCATGGGCTTGTGAAAAGCTGCAGAAGTAGCACTTTAAGTGCTATTTTTCTGCCACATGTTGTACTGTACCAAATGGAGCCAGAGACAACCAATAGGGAAAATGGATGTATCTTATATAGTAATGAAGTCCAGGCTGGGTCTGGGTCATCCACTAAGCACATGACATAGCCCCAACCCCACCCCCTAACCCCACCCCCTAATCCCACCCCGAGTAACGTGCAGTGAAAAGACAGTGACACAAAATATTGCCATAATGACACAATAATATTAAATTGGCGCATGGGGAGGTATTAGATGAAGACATTCGGGGCGAAGACATGCGGGGTGGTCTGTAGTGTAGTGGTTAAGGTACATGACTGGAACCCTCATGGTTGGTAGTTCGATCCCCGGTGTAGCCACAATAAGATCCGCACAGCTGTTGGGCCCTTGAGCAAGGCCCTTAACCCTGCATTGCTCCAGGGAGGATTGTCTCCTGCTTAGTCTAATCAACTGTATGTCGCTCTGGATAAGAGCATCTGCCTAATGCCATTAATGTAACATATGTAACATTGCGACTGCATGTTATTGTGGGAACTATTGGGACTATTGACTTTGTATATTTACTGCATTGGTGTGTTTATAAAGCTGCTATAACAAGATCCTGATTACATCTTGTTTGATTATTGGTTAATTTAGGATATATGGCTACAAAATGATAGCCTGTGATAGTAGCCTATTAACAGGAAAATAAGACAACAACAATAAAAGTTACAATTCCAGTGGACGGACTGAAGCTTAATTTTCCCAAGTTTGCTCTTACTAATAGCAAACTTAATACGTCTTAGAGATTCAACCTACGTACTAGTCTTTATTTAGCTCATATTTTGACACATATCTTCGACAATGTGAAGTGTGTACAGACGGTCTTTCTCTCTAATGACCCATAAAACAGTCATGTACTGTATGAGCACTTATCCAAACCATATGTTTAATGTTCATATACCTATGTGCGTTGTTTAATGCACTAAAAGAGCATAACACGCTACAGTTAAAAGGTAGTCTGAGTGGGTTAAAGCTGTAAAGGCTTGTTTTTTTTTGTTGACCCACCTCCTATTGTGTTGCCAAACCCATGTTGAAGTCACCTGAACAGGCTTATCATCTCTAAAAAACTCTTAACCTGGGTAGAGGTAATAAAAACATATGCGTGCACAGCAGGACATTAGCAATTCCACTCACACCCAGGGACATTAACGTTTCCACTGACACCAAAAATAGTGCCCTACATCTTCGCCTTGTGACTTAATTAACACTTGGGTCTTTAAGCAGGAAACATTCCATTGCTCTTACACCTTAAACGCATGTAGATATAAACTGTGGGATCATTAAAACCCTTTTTTATGGAACTTAATGACAGTTGAAATGAACTAATTAATAAATCTGTCTTGTGTTACGACTCTGCATGCAATGATGTTTTAAAACGGGCTTTAACCAAAGGCTGTGTGATGATGGTTAAGAATATACAGTGGGCTGCTTCTTCTTCAGAGCTGAGGAAGAATAACGCACTGTGAACGAGAATCTAAAGGGTGTTCTCATCGTGTAATTTGGCTTAGTTTCACAATATCTTTCTTTCATTCAAGTATAAAACATTAGCTTGTTTTAAGTTAAGTGTTTGCTTGACAAGTGAAATTTTCTTACCCCACTGGCAAATCTAGAAATGAGTCTCAGTTGTGAAACCGTCTCATCTCACTGGCAGTAGTTTTTGTCTTATTTAGCAAAAAAGTAATAGAAATTATATTTTAAGTCTAAATACAAGACTAAATAATATAATCTACTACTTGAGATATACTTATACTGAGGATACTTATACTGACTGTCCCTGCCGGTGAAAGCCCATTTAGATTCATGTGTTTTTAATTCTGCATATGGCTGAGCTTGTCAGAGCAGTATTGAAAATACTGGGTTGTTGTTTCAGTCCTGACGACTCAAGTTGCACAGATAAGGTCCTTGGGAATTGTTAGCCGCAATAGTCGAACAATAGTCAACATGGATACAGTAAGGCAGACAGTTGAACTAAATGAGGTTCTTGTTAATTGTTCTCTGCAAGAAACGTGAATAATTATCTGCTAAAATAGATTTAGTTCCATGAACCCAGTTGAGGGTTATTTTGATCATATAATGTTTTCTGCTATCTCTATTTGTAGTTTACTGCTTCCAAGTACGTAAAGGCAACAAGGCGTTATGAGGTTTGTACAGTAAATCACACACACATGCATGTGCCCCCCCCCCCCCCCCCGACACACACACACACACACACACACACACAAACACTTATGCATACACACATGCACATATACATGCACACACACGCATGTCTCCACGCAAGCATACCCACACACATGCACATATTTATGTATACACGCATTCACTCACACACACACACACACATGCATGTGCCCCCACATGCATGCACATGCACACAGACACACGCATGCATGCACACATGCGCACACACACACACTCAAACTCACACACACACCTACGCACACGTGCACAGGTGCACACACACACACACACACACACACACACACACAGCAGCGGTCATGAAGGTAACATTCCTTCACCTAAACTGCCAGAAATGGAGGATGTCTCAGATTACAGGGAGTAAGTATTTGCTTTGGATGCTGGTACTGAGGTGACAGAGACACACACCATAATCTGAACAGAAAGACAGACTCCTCTTACTACAGAGAGAAGAAATACATAAAAAAGAAAGGTAGAGAAAGAACCGGAACAAAAAAATGTGGGATAAGTTGGGGAGCTGCCGTGGGGAACGTACAAGATAAAAATGTGTGATATGGGACCTAAAGTGCATTTCTAAATGTTGTTTTTTTTTTTTGTTATTAATTTGTTTTTTATTGTATAAAGACACGTCTAATAGCTGTTTTTTTTTCTCTCTTGCAGAGACGACAGGGCTGTGTTTATTTGCGAGACAGGCACGTTAATGTGGCAGATATTTCACAGAGTGCTTTTTTCTCATATAATTACATTGTTTACTTGCTTTAGAAGATGCCCTTACCGAGAGTGGCACACATTTCCATACATATTACCCACTCAGAGGAATATCTGCTCAAACTATAGAAGTCAAGCACTCGCTAAAATATGCTCCAGCCGGCCGGCAATAAGGGATTGAACCTACTGTGTTTACAAGGTCAGTTAGCTGACTGCTATGGCGGACAACGATAATTATAATTTATGATTTAGCTGATGCTTTTACACAAAGAGACTTACAATTGAAGCAGCGGACAATCCCCCCCTGGAGCAATGTGGGGTTAGGGGCCTTGCTCAAGGGCTCAACAGCTGTGCAGATCTTATCATAGCATCTTATCATCATCTTACTTCAGCCTCTAGGCTACAGGTTGCCCCTAGAACTGTTTTGTTAGATACCTGGTTTTGTCAGTCCAAAGCACATTGTGCTTCAGGCTTCTCAGTCATTTTTCAATGGTCATAGGAAAGGCCAACTCTGCCATGTAGGTGTTTGTTGGTTGAAGTATGTTGTATTGTTGTGCTGTGAACAGCTAGAGCTGTGCCTGCTACTCTTTTTTGCAGCTCTTTTGCAGTGATGTGTGGGTTATTCTGAACATTTCTCACCAGGTCTCCCCAGAGCATTCTATCTGAACATTTTCTTAGTCTTCCAGACCTTACCTTGACTTCAACTGTTGCATTTATCTTCCATTTTCTAATAATGTAATAATGTAATGACAGTGGAAATAGGCAGTTGAGAGAGTTTTTTTACCATCTCCATTCTGACATCTTTGTTCAGAGGAACCCATGGTTGATACAGTATCAACAGTATCAGCATTCAGTTATGTTATGACACTGACTGTTAAATACACATTGTTATTTTCTTCACAAGATCAGTCTGGTGAGTTGCATAATCCCTGAAACAACCCGCATTAGACATTCATTTCTTGCCACAATAACCGTAAATGAACAGTACATCTCGTCCATGCTCAGATGAACCAGAATCGAAGAGTATTAAAACCCTCAGACTGCTGTGGCTGCCTGACCCTTGATTCTCCAAATTTGAAAACGGTGAAGGTCAGGAAGACATAAATGTAATTAGTTGCAAGACTCTCTAGTTGCAGAGCTGCCCTGCAAAGGGAAAAGGTACAGGTTTTTTGCCGCATAACAATGTGTACAGTGGCACAGCTGCTTTTGAATAACAAGAGACTTACAGTTGGTCAGGGGCTTGCTGCCTGCTGTTGATCTAGATTCTGCCAGCAGCTATACCATCATGCACTCTGCTCCTGCCGAGTGACTGAAGCAGTGCAGGTGTGTTCTCAGTTTGTACTTGTGTGGGAGATCTCCTGGGAACACTAAGATGCTGCTGGAAGTGAGTTTGGTGGGCCAGTAGGGGGTGGTCTTTCCTCTAGACAAATACATCCCAATGCCCCAGAGCAGTGATGGGGACACTGTTCTGTAGGAGACGCTGTCTTTCGGATGAGTCGTTAAACTGAGGTCCTGACTCACTGTGGTCATTAAAGATCCCATGACACTCTTTGCAAAGAGTAGGGGGTTCCCCGTTGTCCTGGCTAAATTTCAACCCTGGCTCTTTCAACCTGCCACCTAATCATCTCCTGATTCATTTGGCTAAACAAACTCCTTCTCCACCTCAGCTGTAAGATGACAAATTATAGCCCCAGAGTTTTGCCCAGTGTCGGAGTTGGTAGCCTCCCAGCCTCACATAACTCCCGCAAGTTCAACAAAACTTTGAAATTGTAGTAGTAGTAGTTTCTAAAACTGGAAATGCCATGCATGAGACTCTGAGATGCAGTCGAAAAAAGCGCCGATCAAGGCGTCAAGGCTTCGATGCAGTTTCCTAAAAGCAAGCTAAAATTTTTATACAAACATTTCTGCAAAAGGTTAGGAACCAGAGACACTGATTAAATCCATGCGCACATCAGCAGTGCTGATAGAAGCAGGATAACAACGATAAATGATACATTCCTAATCTTCTTCCCTAAATGTCAAGCATAATGTGTTCATTTGCTTGACGCATACAAGATTACCCTCAATTTGGACCCATTAAAGCACTCCTGCACAGAGATGCGTATTGACAAAAGCTGGACCATCAATAACGGGCTGACGGTGTTAGGACTGAGATGGCTATCTCTACAGTAATAGCTGCTTGGCTTTGTCTGCATGGAAAAGGAAAAACCTGTATGGATAGCCCAAGCCATCATGACTATGACCTCTCTCAATCTTTCAGGAGAGAAAAATGGCAAAAATTACAGGGTGAGTAACATTTACAGTACGCCTATATGATTATGATATTTCCCATATCTTTATTGTGAAGAATAGCAGAAATGAGGCAAGCAGATCTGAATGGCATATGATTACCGTTACAGTCATGGGCTTCTGTGATTCTTCTGACAGTTGCAAACTTAGACATTCTGTATGTTGTTGAGCATTTATATCTATTGTACTGTAAATAAATGAACAAAATCAATAATAATTTCTTATTTAGCTGACACTTTTTATCCATAGGCTACAGCAGATAAGGTATGAAAAGTGCCTTTGCATATGCTTGTCACTGGGGCGGTACCCAGTATAGGTACATAAAATTGTACCCCTAGCCAGCAATATATAATTAAGTTTTTTGCTTGGACAAGGTACACATTTGTACCCATAGAGAACATTACTGTACTTTCAGGGTACTTTTGGGAAATTTGATCCTTGACGAACAAAAATGTACCTCCACTGCGACTTTATTTCAGAGTGTCCACACACACACGCACACACACACACCTGAATCATCTCTTGACAGTGACTTACAGCTTTCTCCACAGGCCTGCGTAAGCCCCTGATGTCAATCCGACAGAGCTCCTTTGGGACGAGGAGGAACAGGAAGTCTGCAGCAGGAACGTGTGGCCGAGAAATCTGCTGGAGCTGCATTATGCTATCGAGTCAGCACGGACCAGAATCCCTCAGGACTTTTTCCAGCACCTTACAGAATCCATGCTGCAAACAAACCTGGCTCTTCTGGAGGGAAAAGTGGGTATTAATGTGCCTAATAAAGTGGCCACTTTCTTATCTTTTTGCTGGTATCTCTCTGTATCTCTCTCTCTCCTTCTCTGTATCTACACTCAGCGAGCACTTCATTAGGTATTTATTTGACTTATTTTTTTAGACTTATTAAGTCTTCTGCTGCTGTAGCCAATCAACTTAGAGGTTTGACACATTGTGTGTTCAGAGATGCTTTTCTGCATATCACTATTGTAATGTGTGGTTATTTGCATTAATGTCACCTAGCTGTCAGCTTCGACCAGTCTGGCCATACTCCTCTGACCTCTTTCATTTACAAGGCACTTCTTCCCTCAGAACTGCTGCTCACTGGATGTTTATTGTATTTCGCACGATTCTCTGCAAAATCTAGAGACATTCACAGGAGATCCGCAGTTCCTGAGATACTCGAACCACCCTGTCGAGGGCTGTCATTTAGATCACATTACTTCCCCATTCTGACATTTGGTCTGAAAAACAGCTGAACCTCTTGACCACGTGTATTCTTTTATGCATTTAATTGCTGCCACAGGATTTGTTGATTAAAAAATTTCTAATAAAGTGAATAAAATGAAATATGATACAGTCCTAATCTGCTTCCCTAAATGTCAAGCATAATGTCTTAATTTGCTTGACGCATACAAGATTACCCTCAATTTGGATCCATTCAAGCACTCCTCCACAGAGATGCATATTGACAAAAGCTGGACCATCAATAACCAGCTGACGGTGTTAGTAATAGCTGCAGTCTTGTCTGCATCACTGCTGTTTGATTGGAAAAACCTGTACGGATCGGCCAAGCCATCACGATTATTAGCTCTCTCTTTCAGGAGAGAAAAATGGCAAAAATTACAGTTAGCGTCATTTACAATATGCCTATATGATTATGATATTTCCCATATCTTTAGCATCTGTAGCAGTAAAAGCCATGTCCTGGTCAGTAGCAGTAAAAGCCCTGTCCTGGTCAGTAGCAGTGAAAGCCCTGTCCTGGTCAGTAGTACATTACATTACATTATTGGCATTTGGCAGACGCTCTTATCCAGAGCGACGTACAGTTGATTAGATTAAGCAGGAGACAATCCTCCCCTGGAGCAATGCAGGGTTAAGGGCCTTGCTCAAGGGCCCAACGGCTGTGCGGATCTTATTGTGGCTATTCCGGGATTAGAACCACCGACCTTGTGTGTCCCAGTCATTTACCTTAACCACTACGCTACAGGCCGCCCCCAGTAGTAGTAAAAGCCTTGTCCCGGTCAGTAGCAGTAAAATCCAGCGCAGATGTACTGCCCCTCTGTCTGCTCAGGTTCATTAGCTCCTCTCCGTAACGGATGACCAGTCTGACCCACTTCTGCCCGAGCCTCGGTCCAGAGCGACACCTCGGAAGGTGTTAAAAACCAGTGACATTTTCTCCTTAGAAGGGCTATTATAGCGCGCTCGGGACGGTGTGGTCCTGCAATACGCCAGAGGGGCTGGATATATGAGAGCAAGAATGCACCGGGTTTTTACAGCAACGTTAATCTGTGAAAAATGCATAGTTGGTTCCGTGTACCCCTCTTCTTGCTTCATTCAAACATCTCTCCCAACTTGCACAAATAAAACCAGGGAGAATTACACATGTATGCACTGTACGAATTTGTAACTTGGTGCTGATTTTGAGCTTTTGGAGATTGATTAAATGGAGCTATGGACACTAGAACACGTTGTAGGTTTTCTTAGTACTGTAGCTAGCTGAGTGAAATGTGTCTCATCTCACTGTCCTGTGTGTGTGTGTGTGTGTGTGTGTGTGTGTGTGTGTGTTTGTGTTTGTGTTTATGTGTGTGTGTGAGTGTGTGTGTGCTTGTGTGTGTGTGTGTTTGTGTTTGTGTGTGTGTGTGTGGGTGTATTTGTGTTTGTGTGTGTGTGTGTGTGTGTGCATGCCTGTATGTGTGCATGGTACAAAATAAAACCACTTATGCTGTAAAATCACAAGTACTGTGATTAGAAGGTTATGAAGGGCTGTGCCAGTGAAACTGTTAGTGATTAAAAGCCCAAGAAATGACTCTAGAGGAGGATCTACACACACGTATCAATCTTATTCATCTTCGTCTTCATCATCATCATCATCATCATCATCATCTTCATCTTCATTATCTTCATCATCATCATCATCATCATCATCATCATTATCATTATCTGGTACTTGCTCTTGTTGTTGTAATTCTTTTTCTTTTTCTTCTTCTTCTTCTTCTT
Source organism: Conger conger (assembly GCF_963514075.1). NCBI lineage: Eukaryota > Metazoa > Chordata > Actinopteri > Anguilliformes > Congridae > Conger > Conger conger. The sequence continues at coordinate 20,677,940 of NC_083766.1, read as the reverse complement.
CTTCTTCTTCTTCTTCTTCTTCTTATTATTATTATTATTATTATTACTAGCATTACTACTGTTATTATTATTAATAATATTATTATCATGTTGACCCATGACAGCAATCTCTCATTCTGTCATTCTGTCTTAGTCACAGGAAGTCAAGGAATGTGTGCAGGCGATGGTAGATTTATGTGCATTTTAAGATTTCTCAATTTGTTCCCCTCAAGAGAAGTGACTCCGTCTCTACAGCATGATGTATGTGCTGACCCCCACCCCCTGAAACTCCCCCAGCCCAACAGCAACGTGTTGGTAATGAGGGAGATGGGAGATGGACGGGGGGGGGGAAGGGGGGGGGGGGCGGGTGACTTAGAGACGGCCCAGAGTTTATCAGCCCCGGGTGAACTGAATGTTCAGCCTGTCACCATCAAACAGCCCCAGCAGAACAGACACACAGCCTGGTCCCCTGTTACAGCATCTGAATGATGCCATCTTACTGTGTCTGGACACACTGTATGTCTATGTCTATACAGTAGGTAACCATAAAGTCTTGTGTGTTTCTTGTTTTGTATTATGGAAGGCACTGGTGGATGCTGTTCTGGAGTCAAATTTAGATGTGTGTGTGTATGCGTGTGTGTGTCAGCACACTTGGCTAATGAAGCTGATTCTGATTCAGAACATGATGGTTACAATGGTGATGATTTAAAAAAAAAGTTATTTAGCATTGTTTATAATAATAATAAAAACAACAACAATAACTATATTAATAATGGATTGTATTCGTAAGCCCCTGGGGCTGAGAGGCTTTCGATTTCTGTGTCGGGAGATACAACAGTGTCTTGTCCCTCTCTGAACCGGGAAGCACCACAATATTCATATGAACAGATGACCAAATCACTTAGGCCTGCTTGAGCATAAACACAAAAGTCTGCCTAATCACAGTTAATAACAACACATACAGGTACAGCAATACACAGATGGCATATCAGGTTGTAGAAATAAAAGAGAGAATAGACTAGATGATTACAATTTGTATCTATGTGCAATCTCCTGGATGTCAAAGTGTGCGCCAGGTTTGTAGATGGGGGGTTGTGGTTGTGGGTGGAAACTAATCTCAGCCACACTCCTGTATAACTCACAGCAGCCTGTTCACACCAGAGCACTCAGCACACATCTGCTAAGGTGGAGCGGGGCGGATTTATTTAGCCAATTAAACTGTTGGATGATTAGACGGCCAGATTGAGAGAGCTGCTCCGGGACTTCGGCCATTTCTCAAACCAATTAAGAAGGCGCGAGTGCTCACATCCTATCCAAGCACGCTCGGACTCCCCACTTCGGGAGTGCTGTCACCATTAAACTGGCGAACATTATTGATATTAAGCTCAACAGTATTATCAAACTGATAGATAATGACATTCTTCTATCGTGACTGAAATCGGTATTTTTCACGAAGCACTCTTATTCTCGCTCCGAGCACTGGAAAAACGAGGCGGTGGGCAGATTTCTGGTGGCAGACAGCCAGCCTTCCCTCGCGACGCGAGTGATAGATGGGGATAAATCTCGGCTCCCGTTGTCCAACAGGAGCTATGCACAACACAAAATAAAAATACGACCTCCTCCGACGGCCGTATTTTCTAAAAAACAATTCCCCGCACGGCTATCGTTTCCGAGCGATCGCGGCTGGAGGTGGAAGCGCAAGGACGTCACGCTCCATTTCCCCGTCGTCCGCTGCGCGTGAGACCTTCGCAGGTGTTTACCGCGGCTCATCGGGAGCGTTTTCGGAAGACCGCCGAAGCCCAAGGCACCTTCCTGCCCGGAGAGATTTGCATTGCGTTGCATTATTTATTCGCCCGGCGGACACCTAAATCCTGGGAGCTGCCTTCAGTATTTACTGCGTCGTAGCTTCCATATCCTGCCACTCACTGAAAACCTGCAGGCTAGTTTATGGGCCTTCGTGGCTTTATGGCTTTCTACCCTCCCTTCGGCTTTTGAGGAACCGCGATAAGGTACAAATTAGGCTTCTGTACCGGAGGTGATACACACACAGAGCTTCCATTTACATCCGAGCATATACTCGGTTATATTCACCACAATAAATCAATACTAATAAATCAATGGGACATAGCGTTATTGAATGTACAGTATGTCTGCATAACGAAAGATGACTTGAGATAATCTTAATAGCTCAAAAGACGTTCAAACAAAGATTAATCAAAAAGTGTATTATATTTGTGTGTGATGCTGAACTGGTGATGTTTGGTGGCTTTTGCTGCTCAGGGTGTCAAAGGGGAAACAGAAATTGCAGAGCAGTCATATATTCATATTGTCCATGAGGATTTCTTGCAGCACAGCATTTATTCCCAAAATGCAGTGCACAGTGCTTGTGACACTAAACCAGTGGTCCTCACTCCTGGTCCTGGAGAGCTGCAGGGTGTGCTGTTTTTGGTTTTCGCCTTAAAATCAGCAACCAGTTCAGACCCAAGAAACCAGGCGAGGTAACCGTGTAATTAATGGCTTTAATTGATCAATTACTTAAGTGTTGAGTAAAAACACAACCCAGCACACCCTGTGGCTCTCCAGGACCAGGAGTGAGGACCACTGCACTAAACTAACATGTTGATACAATCAGGAGAGATAATGTGTATGTACTGTATGCAGGTTTTTCTTTCCATCAATTACCTTGACTAGTTAGTGCATAAGTCAAGCACAGAATTTAAAGGGAATTTGCACCCCAAACTCAAGTACAAAAACTGGCAAGTAACCAGCATTGAATTCACCGGAATTCACTTGTCGTACTTGGGAGGACAGAAAATTGAAGTCTGCTTTAGTGCACACTTTCTGTTCCCAGTAGTCATTGCATTTGCCCACAGCAAAGAAGAAAGGAATGTAAGCTATCTAGCTAAAAATACAATGCTGCAGCTAATGAGGGCATAAAACTACATATTATGCAAGCTGATGTCACTGACTGGACATGACTAACGTTAGCTGCGAATATCACGTCTCTCATCTTAACCTTAATATATATACTGTAAGCATTTTACGCTTTTTAATTGGTGAACCTGTGGACACCTAGCCACTAAAACTAACCATTTAGTAGATGATGAAGAAATCAAAGACATGGCAAATGATAACATGCCAATCCTGCATTGTGGTAATAAGGCTAAGAAAAATAGTGAATGGAACAGCCTGCCGTAATCCTGAGCCAATTGATTCACCTCAGTTTTTAATTTGATGAGTTAAATGTAGTTACCTGTTTTTATGTAATTGTATAGTACAATGAACATAATGTGAACATGGGGCGTTTATTCCTGATGGCGTACATTGTTATTACTGTCATAATGTGGCTTTTAAGAGGGTAAATTATCTGTCTAAACGCAAAGAAACACACCTAATTAAGAACAACAAACAGCTTGTTAAAATTCTGGGATAGCAATTGCAGTTGGAACGAATACCAGCGTGCACAGTTTGAGAACGACTGAATGACAAAGCTTTCTGTGGTACAAAAAAATTAAAACTGGATCTGATATCCATCCAGGGAAACCTATTAAAATGCAGTGTTCTGTGCCAGTTTTGTCATTAGTGAACTGCCCACTTTTGGAATTGCTGGCACTATAAACGGGCAAACATTAATGATATTAAGGTTAACAGTATAATCAATTTGATAGATAATTATATTCTTCTATCGAGTGAAAATTGGTGTTTTGATAAAACAGTTATTTTGGCTGTGGAAGTGTTGTGAACAGGCTGTTTGTTTATTTGCTAACCTGTATTTAACCCGCAAACTTAACAGAGGACTGCTGTTTAAGATGGATGGTCTTTGAGGGCTAAGAACTGCTACCTCCCTTTACCTGGGAGTCAGGTGTAGATAGTCTGGACAATCAGTAGCACTCATGGTTCAGCTGAACGTGTTCAATTGTTCAGTTACTTGGGAAGGAAGAAAACCAGGGCAAGATTTGGATTCGAGGGCCAGATTTGAAAATCCACCAGATTTGAGAATCTAGTGCTGGGGTGCCGTTTCAGGATTTTGTGCTAACTTCTGGTCATAATTATTTAATTGACTCCATCATATCTTATCTGACATGTGTACGAGTACTGGCTACAGCTGCCGACTGCAAGTGTATCCTAATGATTTTACTGTGCTCAAGTAGCAGGCTTGAACCAAGGTAAGTTTTAGAGCTGTCAGCAAATTAAAAACAAGGTAATTGGTTGGAACAAAAACCAGTATGCAGAGCAGCCCTCGAGGACCAGAGTTGCGCACCCTTGATCTAGTGTATACCTCCCCTAGGGAATCAGATCGGGAATGCAGGACTGTGTGTGCAATCAACTGTAAGGGGAATTATAAAAGATTGAGGGAGCCAGTTTAGGATTGAAACCTGGACACACCCCATCTATTTGCTGTGCCACGCAATATCAGTGAGTAATGTAAGCCTGGATCCAAGTTCATCATCTCTCAAGAGGTTTTTTTGTCATGCATAGTGTGGAATAGCATTTCTGGACCTCTGTTGATAACCAGCTGTTTTCAGGTTTGAATCCTGGGCTAGTCCAAAGTGACTTACAGTTGATTAGACTAAACAGGGATATGCAGGGTTAAGGGCTGTGCGGATCTTATCATGGCTACACCAGGGCTTGAACCACCAACCTTCCGGGTTCAGTACCTTTACCACTAGGCTACAGGCTGCCACATTATGCAAATGCAGAGCCTTAACTGCTTCGGTAAAGATCCATCTTCATGAATGGAAATGACGTAATGTTTCATTAAGATTCAGAGCAAGCAACCTCTGCTAGCTTGTCGAGGTGTTCTAGAGGTCACCGAACAGAGCATTCCAGAAAGAGTTAATCGGGCAGTTAATTGCGTGATGGAGCTGATTAGTGGTGAAGTGTTATGGATGGTGGTGTTGGGGTGAGGGGGTGGGGGGTTCCCCTCCTCTTTAAAGGCCTCTGCTGTACAACGCTCCTGCAGGGACGGTCTGCCTCCCTGTAGAAGTTTCCGGTAACAGGAAGCGACAGGTGACACAGGATTTTTACAACGAGTCTGTTCTCCTGCTCGTCATCGGCAGACTGAATAACGGCCGTGTCTAAGTGGCCTGTGCCGTCTCCCCGTCGCCAAGGTAACACAACAGAGCCCCCCTCCCTCCCCACCAGCGTTTTCCCCCGGTCAATAACGAACACACAGAAAGACCCGGCAGAGAGAGGCAGGAGACTGCTATGCTAGTGTAATCCGCTTATTACAGGCAGAAGAGCTGATTAAAATACGTTACGCACATACAGAACCTGGTGTGGGTTAAAAGGGTGAAGACTCACACAAGAGCGCAGTGTCAGATCCCTGGTGGACTCCTACAGCCCAGAAGAAGGCGCTTAACCTGCTCCACTTAAGCACCATTGCATAGTCTGTTGTGTGTTGATGTTTACTCTCAGCTTCTGAAGATACAGGCTTATTAATTTGGAAACGGGTGGAGTTTTTGAAGGGCGGGGGGTCCATTTGACTGATGAGGAGGGGGACGTTAAATGAGGATGCGTGTGAAAACGATATTGTTTGGAGGGGAACAAAAAATTGACAGAGGTTTGAACATCAGACACTTCTGTTGGTGCACGATGACGTAAAATCTTGTCCAGGAAGTGGATGGAAGAGCACTGCTCTAAATTTCCATCTCAGCTTGTCTTTAAAGGGCATTGGATAATAACAAGTGGGAAATTTCTAGTTTTATGGGCAACAATCTTTTAGCATTTATTTTTATGGAATTCCAATGGTGATCAATCTGAGGTGTTAAAACAGCCGTTGGGTCTATACTGGTGCTGTGAGGAGCAGGACTGGATTCCAGCAGAGGATAAATAAAGGAATTTCTCTTTTCTTCTGTGGTCTGGGCTCCAGTGGTCTGACCTGGCATGAAGCCCTGTGTTTCCATCAGAAATCAATATGGCTGCTGATGCTGCCTCTAACACAGGGGTGTGAAACTCCAGTCGCCGTAGTGTCTGCTGGTTTTTGGGGTGTTCTGGGCACCCGTGGTTCATTCAAGTTATTGATTGGTTAAAGTATCCACACGCTTTGTTCTCAAGGCCGAAACTGGCAGCTGATTGAAAGGAAACCACAAAAACCCGCAGACATTCTCTAAACATTCGCTGCTCTACTCTTTCCAGTCTACCCCCAATCTCTAATAATAATAATAATAATAATAATAATAATAATAATAATAAATATTTAAATGTATTATCAGATTTGAGATGGCACATCTTTCGCTTGTGTTGCTTATTTACATGGAGTGCAGTCATATTAGTAAGAAAAAATGTGTGTGCACGCATGTGTGTCTGTTTGTATGCGTGTGCACGCACATAAGCACACGTGCGTGCATACCTGTCTGTGTGTGTGTGTGTGTGTACGTGTTTATGTGTGTGTGTGCGTGTGTGTGTGTGTATGTGTGTGTGTGTGTGTGTTTACCCGTGCAGTCGACATGTGTGAACGGTTCCAGCAACAGCTGCCCTTTTCCCCTCCCGTGCAGCAGTGAATTCAGCCCCTCCGTATCCCAGGCATTCCGGCAGTTTAACCGGTCCCCAGTGCCCCCATTACCTGCCTGTAAATATTGACCCATCTCAGAGCGGCACAGCTGTTCGTAATGAATGACAAATTACGCAGGTTGTTAGGATAGCACAGTCTCCCCCGGAGACCAGACCGGCTCCACAGTCCTGGTGGCAGAGACCGCGTGACCTGTAAATGCCTGCAGACAGCTTTCCCTCACTCAGCGCTAAACCCTCGCCCGCTACACCACAGGCTGTTTAAACGCTCGCCGCATGCTGTGCAGTCCTGTAATCTGTGCACAGTTAGGGTTTAAGGCACACCAGGAATCATACATTGTCTGGGGGGATCCCTGTTAGATAGACCTTCAATGCAGATGTTATTCAGTAAAGCCGCGTTTCTAAAACATCGAGTCCTCGAGGGCCGAGAACTGGTGTTTGTTTTTGTGAGTGTGTGTGTGTGTCTGCAGTGTCACTTGGACTCATATAAAAAGATGCATTCCTATTGCAATTTGGATTAAATCAATTCAATTCAATTAAAAAAACCTATTCATCCCTCGGGGGGCAATTACAGAGAAGTAGGCTTAGCAAAGTATGTATGAAAAAAGGGAAAATGACAACATGTCAATACCAACGTCAGGGACACGACATGCACGAGATAAATCTGCTGCATCACCATTCACTGATCAAGAATAAATGAATCATATTAGGCTAGATACATTTAGGAATAAATGAATAATATTAGGTTAGATAAGGTTAAGAATATAAAATTAGGATGAGGACAAGGATGGGGCACGTTCAACTATTGACAGTGGCTATTTCCCCATATCATTTTACATTACATTTTTTACATTTTAGTCATTTGGCAGATGCTTTTAATCAAAAGAAAAGTGCATAGGTTATTCCATAAGTTAAAGCATGAAATCCATAACTGGCAAAATATGCGTGAAGGGCTGTTTTTTTTTTGGTTTTTTTAAGGGTTAGGGTTAGACAAGGAAATCAGGAGGGAGGACTAAGGTACAGTTTGAAAAGGTGTGTTTTTAGTCTGCGTCGAAATAGGGGGAGGGATTCTGCTGTCCTGAAAGTGGTAGGCAGGTCATTCCACCACTGAGGAAACAGAACAGAGAACGGGCCTGAACGTGCAGCTCGACCGCCAGGTGCTCGTAGTGAGGGAACCACAAGGCGACCAGAGCTGGCAGACCGGAGTGGTCTAGCTGGGGTGTAGGGAGCAATTAAATATTGTATGTAAGGTGGGGCAGTCCCCTTTGTGTGCGGTAATATGAAGCCAGTGGAGGCCAATGAGGAGCGGGGTGACATGAGCCGACCTGGGCTGACTGGTGATCAGGTGGGCTGCAGCATTCTGGACCAGCTGGAGGGGCTTGATGGCACAAGCTGGGAGACCGGCTAGGAGGGAGTTGCAGTAATTCAGGCGGGAAATGACGAGCGCCTGGATTAGGAGCTGGGTGGCTTTCTCCGTCAGGAGATGACGGATGCGGCGTATAACCTGCAGGTTCTGGCAGTGGAGGATACTTGTGGAGCCAGGGTGAGGCTGTTATCAAGAGTCACCCCAAGATTCTTGGCCATATAGGAGGAGCATATTACAAAGTCCTCAACAGTCAGTGAGAGGTCGATTGTCGGAGAGGACTTAGCAGGGATGTAGAGAAGCTCAGTCTTGGCAAGGTTAAGCTTCAAGTGATGGGAAGTCATCCACGCAGATATATCAGCCAAGCAGGAAGAGATCTGTGTGGTGACCTGGCTGTTGGGGGGGAAGGAAAGAAAGAGTTGGGTGTCATCAGCATAAGAATGGTAAGAAAAGCTATGGGAAGAGATAACAGAACCAAGAGACATGGTGTATAGGGAGAAGAAGAGAGGACCAAGAACTGAGCCCTGTGGGACTCCAGTTTGTAGGGGGTGAGGGTCAGAGACTGAACTCCTCCAAGTCACCTGGTAGGAACGACCAGAAGGGTCGGAAGAAAACCATGTCAGCGCAAGAAAAGCATGCGAGTGCCCCGAACCCAGAAATGGAAAGCTATACTTTTGGCCCCCTGGTACCAATGCTCAGGGTCTTGGAGTTCAGTTACCTGCTGACTGTCGATGTACTGATAATTGATCATTTTTTATTTAGCTGAAGCTTTTATCCAAAGTGACTAACATTTGGTTCGACTAAGCAGGGGACAATCCCCCCTGGAGCAAAGCTGGGTTAAGGGCCTTGCTCAAGGGCCCAATAGCTGTGTGGATCTTATTGTGGCTACACCAGGGCTTGAACAACCAACCTTCCGGGTCCCAGTCATGTAGCTTAGCCACTAGGCTACAGGCTGCCCCTAACAGACATCCTAAATGGTGTTTGATTTTCTGGAGAAATCACTTCTCTTCAGCTGCATTTTTGCGGTATACATATCACTGCACTTTGTGTGGTTTCACAATAGCGGCTCGGATCGCCCCTTCCTGTGCACAGAATCTTTACAGATCAATTCAATTCAAACCACACATTTTTAATCAGACTTAAAATGGCCATTGTAAAACAGTTATGTGGTCTGTTTTAAAATGGCTGCAGTTAGTGAATGTGGTCTGTTTTAAAATGGCCGCAGTTAGTGAATGTGGTCTGTTGTTTGCCATTTCTTTGTTGGTTCTGCAGAATGCTAGGGGTCAATGAATTGCCGGTTGACTGTTGGATCAATCAATTGGCTTTTAACTCCCAGCATACTGGCACAGTGGCGTTTCCCCTTCTTGCTCCTTCCTTAATGATGGCTGTGATTAATGGTCTAAAGGCCTCGATAGCCATTCTGGCTCTGTGGTCCTGGGGCTCATTTCGCTTTGGGGCAACATGCCAGTATGGTCGCTATAGTAACCAGGCAACTCTCCTTGAATGGAATGTTCTTGCTCCTTCAAATGTCTGTTACCTTACATTGCATTTTATTTAGCAGATACTTTTATCCGAAGCGACGTACAAAACAGTGCATATAAGGTCATAGAGCAAACAACCGAACACATTAGATAAGGTACAATTCATATATCATTGGTTCTAAGGCCATGAACATAAGTCCGGTAGATGGTAGATAGGCCAAGCCAGTTCACAATGTGAGTCATTCCGTTCAATTAAATTTTATTCATATAGCACTTCTTAAAGAGACAATGTCATAAAAAAGATGCTCTTAAGAAAATTAAATAAATAGCAGGAAATGTTTTTGGCAAGACCAAGCCAGAATGCCCTAAAATCCAGCAAGGGTGGTAAAACTGCCCGGGATGAGAAACACTGATAAATACTCCCAAATGGGGGGAAATCTTAGGAAGAACAGGATTACAGAATTAGCTAACCTGGTGTCATTAGATAAAGATAGGCTCCATGCTAATAGGGAGGTAATGAGGAATCCATCAGAGCAAACCCGACAAAGTGGGTGGGCAGATTATAGCCTGAGGGCGTGAACTAGAGGGTGGGTAAAATAGACAGTCCAAGCAAAGAAATGTACATAAAATGCAGATCAGGAGGGTGAGTCGATGCACATTGGCCTCCAGGTTATGTCCAGAAATGGGAGGTTGGAGCGGGAATGATCTGTGAATTCACAGTGGGGGAAAGGAACATTTGACCCATCCTTAGTTACTGAGGAGCAGTGGGCAACCACAGTGCAGTGCCCAGGGAGCACTGTGGGGTTAAGGGCCTTGCTCAAGGGCCCCACAGCTGTGCAAATATTATCGTGGCTGCACCAGGGCTCGAACCACCAACCTTCCAGGTTATGGTCATGCAGTACCTCAGCCACTATGCTACAGACCTGAGCATGACATGAAAAAGCCCCAGGGTGATTTGCGATGGCATTATACTTGAGGAAAAGATGCGTAAATGGTAAATAGTTGGCATTTTTATAGCGCCTTTATCCAAAGCGCTGTACAATTGATGCTTCTCATTCACCCATTCATACACACACTCACACACCAATGGTGATTGGCTGCCATGCAAGGCACCAGGAGCTTTTGGGGGTTAGGTGTCTTGCTCAGGGACACCTCGACACACCCAGGGTGGGAATTGAACCGACAACGCTCCAACTGCCAGACGACTGCTCTTACTGCCTGGGCCAATGTCGCCCCTACAGTGTGTAGTAGACGCCCATGAGAGTGGCAATGGACTAGTAGCACCCCAGCAGAGCACAGAACAGAGAGGGAGAGAGAGTGAGGGAGAGGGGCGAGAGAGAGAGAGGGTTGTTGAGGGAGGGGGAGAGAGGAAGAGGGGAGTGAGAGAGAGATAAAGATAGAGGGGGATAGAGAGAGAGAGAGAGAGAGAGAGAGAGAGAGAGAGAGAGAGAGAGAGAGAGGCTGGAAAATTGTTTGCGGGGTACCCCAGTACAAACCAGTCTTTACATGCAGCAACAAGGTGACATCACTGTAAGCTGGACTCAACTCAATAGACTGCTCTATGGTATCCAGTCTTTCCACACAGCTTCATCTATGGATCTAAAAACCTGAGATTAGAGCCTATCACAAAAACAGGGAGTCTGTCTGAAGCCCATCCGTGGTGACAGATATAAGGTATGGGTTCTGTAGGAGAACACTTTGCCACTCTGTTCTTCAATCTTTCAAAGAGCCAGCACACTGTACCGGTTAGAGACTCTTCAAGAATAATTAGTGCCACCGAATTTGCCGAACACAAAGCATTGCCGCTGTCTGGCCAAGAAGTTAGGAAAGAATGGGCAATTTTTCCGCTATCATGCCAGGGGCAATGCCGTCCTCAACTTAAATACATTTTGAAGGAAGTGAAAAATGGCTCTCTAGTGACATTATCAATGCAGGCCCGAAAAGAGAGATCTGAGTCAATAGGCATGTCAAGGTTTAAATAGCTGTCTCAGTGAAGCCATCCAAATTTGAATAAAATGTAAGAATGTATCTTTCAAAAGACTTGGGACCGACTGCTTATATCTCATCTGAATTCTTATCTGAATTCAATACAAGGTTTTTGTGTCTCAAGCAGGCCTTGATATCTCCCATACAGGCCTCTAGTTTGGCGGACCGGACTACTTTGCTGGTTTAACTGAAAACTTAAAAATGTGTGACTCATGGGTGCCGCAGTAATAATTAGCATCGTTTACCCTTGAACACTCAGACAACTCATTATTTACCCAGACAAATTGATAACTATCATCAAGATTGGCTTTAAATCACAAAAGAGCTTTCCCAGGGAGACTGAGAAAGGGAGCGCGGCAGCCTCTGCTATCAAAGGCAGCACTTACGTCGAGTAGAATGAGTTTGGAAAGACAACCGTGGTCTGAGGAGAGAAAAGGCACTGTTGCAGGCAGGGCTGGCTCAGTACGACAGCTTCTTAAACCCAGATTGAACGTCTCATTCACAATATTAGCCTTTAGAAAAAGAAGAAAGCAGCACATTTCTCATGGTACTTTGACAGAAAGTCTTTGAAATAGGTTTTGAAATAGGTATGTAGTTAGACAAGCCAGTACAATCTGGATTTAGTTTCTTAAGCAATACCTTTATTTCTGACATCTGAACAGATTTAGGATTATAGCCTGATGATAGTGAGGAATGTATCATATCCAGAATCAGTTTTATAAGAGCAGAAGATAGCTCCTTTAGTGGCTTTGTGGGTATGGGGTCAATTTGAGAAATGTCCTCAGAGGTGTAGGAGCTAAGGATTGTCTAGGAGACAATTCAACCTTTTCTGTATTGTCACGGTTGTCTACTGTCACTTTCTAGGGTAGAAGCTGACATCTTTTGTCTAATTTCTGTTATTCCTATTATTGTGATTCATATTTTTTTAATGTGATGTAAGAACTAATTGCATCCAGCTACTGCAGGTATATGAGGGTAAGCTACTGCTTGATCATTAGTTAGTTCAGTAAGTACTGCAGTATTTCGATTTTCTGGAGGCAAGGCTTCGTCACTTCTCAGAAGCGTAGGGGCGGCCTGTAGCTTAGTGGTTGAGGTACATGACTGGGACCCGCAAGGTCGGTGGTTCTAATCCCGGTGTAGCCACAATAAGATCCGTCTGCCAAATGCCATTAATGTAATGTAATGTAATGTAATAGTAGAACTGTTTGACTGTTTGACTGTTTGACTGGCTACTGTAGAGTTGCTGGTTCGAGCCCCCAGTCAGCATATAGAGATGCTGACCTGTATCTGGAGAGGTGAAGTCGGGTCCCTAAAAACAAAAAACAGAACCCTGCTGTTGGGCCCTTGAGCAAGGCCCTTAACCCTAAAACTGCTCCAGGGCCTTTACCCCAGTTATCTCCAGCAGATCTCCCCTGGTTAAATAAAGGGTTAAAAAAAGAAGGAGCAGGAATGCTCAGGAATGCTCTGTGCCAGATGTCACATGTGAGGGAACACCTGAGAAACCTGAGGTTTGTCACCTCACCAGAAGGCTTTCCATTCACTATCATCCATCTTCTTCTCCATTCATTAGTATTCGTATCTCTCTCCTGTTCATTCATCATCACCTCTCTCTTTCTTCATCTTGTATCATCCATGTCCTTTAAATCCATTGTCATTCACTTCCATCCATTAGCACCCATCTCCATTCCATCCATTATCGCATCTCTTTTTCATTCAGGGTCATCTGCCTAATTTCCATCTATTATAATCTCTCTCCTTTCATCCGTTATCATCTCTCCCTTTCCATCCATTATCATCCATGTGAATACCATGCCATGAAAGAGTCCATACCTAAACCCTGAAAAAACTCGATCTATTTATTTTTGTTTATTTACTTTTCTTGTCAGGAAATAATTTAAAAAGTGTATGAAGTCGCAGGTGACTTCCTGCTGTTTTCATAACTCTGCTCACCGTCCCGGTCCCTGGGTTAGCGGTGTGTACCTGCAGTGTTCGGAGTGACGGTTTACCCTCTTTCAACTTCTGACTCAGCCAGCACGTCCCCCATCTTTAAAGTTAACGGCCCAGAGAACAAGCACTACCTCCCCATGACCGCCAAGTCTCGGAGTCCTACCAAGAACAGGGATTAATCTGAGTTTGATTCAGCTCTGTGTAAATATGGACGCATTTATAATATTTGGCAAAGGGCCTCCAGCATTCTGATAATTACTTTCCACCGCTCCCTATCGAAGAAAAAATAATAAGTCATTTTGTCTCTTTCTGTATCTCTGCTCAGCAATGCCCAATTCCAAGACAACATACATAGCTTACATTGGCCAATATACTGTATGTTATCCTGTATATTATATTCTGTAATTAATGAAAGATTTTTAGGCTAAGTGGCCTTCCCCAAGAGAAGAATAGCAGCACATCAGTTAGAAATTAAACTTCAGTTTCCACGCCCAACACTCACATCTAATCAGTATTGTTACAGTTTGCCAGTCGAAAGGGAGTGGAACATACAGTTGAGGCCAAAATTATTAGCCCCCCTTGTGAAATCAGACAAAACCTTTGATTTCCCCATGGAAGTGACCATTAACAACAAGTGTTTATAGTTTGTTTGTTTCCAAAATATCAAAGACAAAATGCCCACTAAGTTTGATTAGAATATTTTATTGATGCACTGAGTTGAAACAAGAAAAGGCAAAAATGACACAGCCAAAATTATTAGCCCCCTGGCCATTAATAGTCAATAGTGTACCCTTTCTGGGCCACAACTGACAACAACCTCTTAGAGTATTTCTTCACAAGGTTGGCACATGTCTCTTGAGGGATTTTGGCCCATTCTTCCATTGCAAATTGTTCCAGCTGGTCCAAATTGCGTGGTTTCCGAGCATGGACATTCACTTTGAGCACCCGCCACAGATTCTCACTAGGATTGAGATCTGGGCTCTGTGCGGGCCACTCCAGGACCTTGGTTTTGGTGTCCTTTAAGAACTGTTGGACCAATTTTGAGGTATGCTTTGGATCATTGTCTTGTTGGAAGATCCAGCGACGACCTAAGCCTAGATTAAGAGCAGATTTCTTCATATTATCCCTCAAAATGTTAATATCATTTTATTTTTTCATGATGCCATGCACCTGAACAAGGCTCCCTGTGCCTGAGGCTGCAAAACAGCCCCACAGCATGATGCTCCCACCACCATGTTTAACTGTGTTCTTAGGGTTGAAGGCCTCGCCCTTTCTTCGCCAAACATAAGCAACATCCATGTGCCCAAACAGTTCCAGTTTAGTCTCATCAGACCAGAGGACAAATGTTCACGGGCAAACCTCTGTGGCTCTGATGTGGCTCTTTGAGTAAAGGGGTTCTTCTGGGACGATGGCCCTGAAGCCCACCACGATGAAGAGCCCTCACAACTGTGTTCGTAGAAACATTAACTCCAGAAGAGGCCAGGTCAGCAACAATCATCTTGGCAGATGTCCGGGGCTTCTTGTTGACATCTCTGACTATTTTCCTCTCCAGAGTTCTTGAAATCTTGCGCTTTCGACCACGCCCAGGTTTGTTTCTTACAGAATTTGTCACCTTGTAGTTAGCAATGATGCAATGTACAGCTGTTCTAGACACTGTAAAACGCTTGGAAATGGCAGTATAGCCTTCCCCCTTATTATGAGCCTCCACTATCTTCTTTCTGAGCTCAAGACTGATTTCCTTTGTCTTTGGCATGGTGAGTAAGAGTAGTCCCTCTCAATGTGTTCAAGTGCCCTGTTCTTTGGAGTCCCTTAAGTAAAGCTCAATGCTGATTGAATGCTCAGGTGTTGTTGGGAATCTAATTGACTGCACAGGTGTGGTTTGAAAGCTAATTGGTTCATTGTATGTGCTTTGAAAGCAAAAGTGCACATGGGGGCTAATATTTTTGACCACCCCATTTTTCACTATATTTGATATAAAGCAAGCCTAAAAATATATTTTACATTCCAAAATGTACCAAAAGCTACTAAATAGCACTGGTGAATGTTTGATTATATCAAGTTTTAGCAATAATGCAAGCATTGGGCAGAATTTTAGGAAAATAATTCCTGGGGGGGCTAATAATTTTGGCCTCAACTGTATAAGACATAGACTATGACACATTATATCTCCATAATTGAATTCATGGCAAAATGAAATGTCAATAAACAAATACATTATTCCTACTGTATTATTACACAGAAAGGCACGTATGGGTTTCACTCTCATATCCTGAGTCTGTTTATTGTGTCTTAATGTGTTCGAGGTACTTTTATGTGCTTTATTTTATTTGTTTTAATGTTGTGATTTATAATCAGGCTGCAGAATATATTGCCTGTCAGGGACACTAAAGATTTATTGAATGGAGCTGACGGGTATTGATGGCGGCCTGGTTTATGTTTGGCTCACCGCGGCTGGTGGCGGGGGGGGGGGGGGGGGGGGGGGCGCTGAGCGTGCTTTCCCTGTTTGGAAGGTGTCATAGAGCTCTTTGTTGTTTTTGCCTTTTATATTTCTCTTATTCCCCTGTCACTTTTGTCTTTCCGATTCTCCCTCGTTTAATGGCTCGCCTTGATATGATTTCCTGCCCTTGTACCTTGCTCTCTTCTCGCCCCCCGCGGTCCCGTTTCGCAGACCCGCCTGTCGGCGGAGTCTCCGGAGCGCGTCGTCGTGACAGCGCGGCGCTCTGTTGTGATGTGGAGGAGCCAGGTGTCACGCTGCTGTCAGAGTGACAGCTGGGCTTTCACACGGACCGTCTCACTGAGGGGGAGAGGGAGGGCAGGGGAGAGAGGGAGAGATAAAGAGAGAGCTGGCATTTCACTAGAGGGGCAGAGAGAGGGGGGAGAGGAGAGAGGAGGAGAGAGAGGGAGGGGGAGAGATGAAGAGGGGGGAGAGGAGAGAGGAAGAGGGGGGAATGAGAGAGAGAGGGAGATAGAGGGAGGGGGAAAGAGATAAAGAGAGCTGGCATTTTGCACAGACTGTCTCACTGAGGGGGAGAGAGGGGGGTACAGGAGAGAGGGAGGGGGAGAGATAGAGAGAGCGGGGGGTAGAGAGAGGGAGAGAGAGTGAGGGAGAGGGGCAAGAGAGAGGGTGGTGAGGGAGGGGGAGAGAGGAAGAGGGGAGTGAGAGAGAGATAAAGAGAGAGGGGGATAGAGAGAGAGAGAGAGAGAGAGAGAGAGAGAGAGAGGCTGGAAAATTGTTTGCAGGGTACCCCAGAAGGTTTTCCTGAGTGAGTTCTCCATGGGTCTAAAAACTATTATCATGGATGGTGGGATCATTGTTATCAAAGGAGAAGATACTCTCTCAAGTTCGACCAGATTTGATTGACTTTTAAATAAGAAAATTACATCATTTTTTGTGTCATTTTGGGCATAGGAAAGTGCCACTCAATATTTAATACAGTTCAATATTTAATTTATGCTTGTATAACACTGTATACAATCATTCAACTTACATTTTCAATACTGTGATACATTCTAGACAGCCTATCCATCTATCTATGTCTATCTGTCTGCCTGTCCGTCTCTCTCTCTCTCTCTCTCTCTCTCTCTCTCTCTCTCTCTCGATATCTCTGTATCCATATACTATTTATGGTAAATAGTTCAAATACAATGCAGCAGTTATATAGCTTATCTCATCTCTTTGGAATGTGATGTAATAATATACACCGATGACACACTTGCTTCACTGAAAAATAGGACACAAATGTACACATTTTTGTTGCAGCCAGTTTCAGAATCAAAAATGTTTAATTGCAGCTTCATTCCTTGCAAATAGATTCTATCCCATCAGCAATTATTAACTTTCCGGCTAATCAGTCATCTTACATTATGTTAACAGTGAAGCTCTGTTTTCAAACGATGGGATTAAGCCAGCTAACACAGTATATTCCAGTAGTGCCTTCTCACACTGTGATTTGATGTAATTGACCAGTCAAAAGCTCCAGTATGTAGGCTAGAGAATGTTCTTTAGGGTCGGTGTGGCTGTCATTTAAAATAGTCAAAGAAGCACAAGCATTCAGTTTTGGTTACTCGTTAGCAGTCAGATCCGGGCCCCTTTTCCTATCATTTTCTCTGTGCTCTCACTCCGGTCCTTGGTTTCCCTCTCTTGTTTACCCATTACGTGTCTCCGCCCTCCACTCCTTATATGTATTTCCTTCCTGTCTTGCCCAGTTGTTTCTTGTTGTCTTTCATCATTTGTTCCCCAGCACCCACACCTGTTAATCATTTAGTTAATTTGCAAGTATATTTAGACCTGACCGTTTGTTCTTTCGTGGCTAGTTCGCCTGTTTCTTGATGTATAGTGTATAGTTTCTTGGTGTATAGTGTATAGTGTATCGTTTCTTGGTGTATAGTGTATCATTTCTTTGTGTTTAGTGTATCATTTCTTGGTGTATAGTGTATAGTGTATCGTTTCTTGGTGTATAGTGTATAGTGTATAGTTTCTTGGTGTATAGTGTATAGTGTATCGTTTCTTGGTGTATAGTGTATAGTTTCTTGGTGTATAGTGTATCGTTTCTTGGTGTATAGTGTATAGTTTCTTGGTGTATAGTGTATAGTGTATCGTTTCTTGGTGTATAGTGTATAGTTTCTTGGTGTATAGTGTATAGTGTATCGTTTCTTGGTGTATAGTCTATAGTGTATCATTTCTTGGTGTATAGTGTATAGCCTCTGTTTCCCATCTGTATTCTGTTTGTTTCTGGATCTCCTATTTGGATTGTGTTTGGATGCCCTGTTTTTTTGGACTGATTACCCAGTTTGGACTTGCCTGTTTTTTTGGACTGATTACCCGGTTTGAACTTTTGGATTATACTCTTTATTCTGCCTGTTGTAATAAAGCCTGCCATTTTCAACTTTATCCTGAGTCTGTATATAGTTCCTCTGTCATGCATTCTTGACAATTAGCATTCATGTTTTAAACATTTCAATATTCTGTATAATTTTGTTGTGCTAAATTATTTGTGTATGAATAATACATGTAATAAACAAAAGTGCACCTACATCTTTTGTTGCAATTTGGCCGCATTTATTTCTCCATAATTTCTTATGAAAAGTACATATTCCTGGATTTAGACCTTTAAACCTTGACTCTTAGTTAAATGCAATCATATGCTATTGTACTTCCCACAGACATAGCAATCAGAATATTATTGAAGTAAAATTGTGTTTACATTGAAAAAATAGTACTTGAATGTATTTGTTATTCAGCTTATGAAAATGTTGATTGAATCCATGCCAGGCACCGGGTTATTAATCGCTGGAATGTTTTCAATTTTCCGCGAGGCGGGGGGGGAATGGTAAGCGTGAAAAACAATGTTGCACGATAACATAAGGAAGCCATTGATAAGTCCCTTTCCAATTAAATCCTGTGTGATACACCATTTACCCCCTTCCTCCCCCAAAATTAAGGGATGAAAGGATGTGAACAAAACATGGTTGACGATTAATATGAACTATTCACGTTGACTTTTCATAAGTCGCCGTAGAAACTGGATGTCAGTCATAGCGCAGAGCCAGAATTCGGCAGCACCTCTCCTTCAGAGGAGGGGAAAGAAGAAACAACCGAGGAACAAACGTAATTTTCTCCTCCTCCGCCACACGCTATCCCACAATGCTGCTGGGCTAAGGTCATGTCGATCATGAGGTGAACACCCCACTGGAGTTAAACGCTCTTTCCGTTTCAAAAACAAAAGACATTACCCATGAAACTACATTTCCCATGTCTCCCTCTGCCATTTTACCGCTGCGATCTCACTGATAAACTGTAACTGTCAACAGTTCCTTCAACACAGCAGGGTCTTAATTGATGAGTTCAGTTACTGTACAATAGGCAGAAAATGCCAGTGGGTGGTAGTGACAAAAAGTAAAATTGGGGGTGCCACCCAAAGAGTATGCGTTCTTTTAATGAAAAGCTGTTGGAAGAACTAAAAAAAAAAAAAAAATTATTATTAATAATAATCTCTCAATCTGTTTATTGAGCTACTTGTACAAAGGACCTATTTTATTTACAGGGCCTTCTTTTGGTTTACCTGACTAAACAAAATGACGAACATTTGATAAATGACAGGCTTGAATTTGTGCTGAAACTTCGTTCTGGATCATTTGTACTGTTTTGTTTTTAAGACAACAGAGTTTAGGGACATTAGTTTTTCTGCAACACCATCCAGTAAATCCTGGTTTCATAAAGCAAGGAAACCCAATCTGCAGATTCTGTGAGTAGGAGCTGTGTTCTTTCACACAAGTTTCCTCCTGTACCCTGCTCCTCTCGGGTCTTGGAGAAGACTTGTTTGGCCCTGTGACCTGTGCCCATTTTCACCAAGCAGGATTACTGAGTTGCCTGGATAACTGCACTGAGTCAAACCCACAGAACAGGATTACTGAGTTAGCAGGATAACTGCACTGAGTAAAACCCAGAACAGGGCCCTATAACACAAAGCAGGATAACTGAGTTAGCTGGATAACTGCACTGAGTAAAACCCAGAACAGGGCCCTATAACACAAAGCAGGATTACTGAGTTAGCTGGATAACTGCACTGAGTAAAACCCAGAACAGGGCCCTATAACACAAAGCAGGATTACTGAGTTAGCTGGGTAACTGCTCTCAGTGATCCTGCTTTGTGAGCTGTGCTGTGCCCTATCCCTCCCCCGTGTGGCTCTATGGCCCTGGCCTTGTCCCCTGCTCGTAGGGTTAATGTGTTCTGACACCTCCACAGCAGAGAGCTTGGGCAGGCAGAGGATGCGTGTGGTGGTTTAAGGAATGGGGAATTAAAGGAATTCTAACCTGGGCACACACAAGCGATGAGATGAAATGCGAATGTAAGTTTCAGTACTGAGCTGCTGGAGTCTCTCAGATCTTTATGAATGCTGACTCTGTTTGGAGTGCAGTGTTTCCAGTTCTTATTCCACACTGCCGCTGTCCGGTGCTGAAACAGTGTCTAAGCTTCTCGTGAGTGCAGGTGCTATGCAGCGTTGAGGGAGCTGCCCAGGTGAGACTCTCACCAGAACCTGGCCACAGATGGCTTCCTCCGAGGTTGTTTATCTGGGCACTCCATCGGCGTGGTACCACCGGCTTGGCGGCTCTACGACAATGTCTTTACCATTGCAAGCAATTTTTATACACGCTCAAATAAAACATTATCCTCTCCATCTATTACTTTCTTTTGATGGATAATCTTGTGGAATGTAAGGGAAATGGCGAGTTCTGGCTGTGTCACTGTATCACCCCCAGGACCGCCTGGCTCTTCTTTCCAATCTTGCAAGACTTCCAAGAATTGTTAATTTGATAAATGAAAAAAAAGACATGTTGTGTTTTTCATCGAAGTTTTACAATTTGCAAACATTTTTGCAAAACAATTTTATTAACCTTTGGCAGAAGAGCTTTAAACCCTGTTCATATTTATAGTAATAAGAAACAAACAGTCCTTACACTGAATGAAAATGGATGGAGGAGCACAGAACAGCAGTGGGACTGCCTTCATTATCATTAACGTGAGAATGGGGGAACTTTCAGGACTAAATAGTGGACTAAATTGATACGGAAATAGTACATTTTTTTAAAGTTGGTGTTTCTTTACATCCTTACAGAAAACACTTGTTTCCTTACATACTATACCACCAGGACCAAAGGTCTTTGTCTCAGCAGTTAACAGCTGTTACCGGACCCCAGATTTAAAAACAAATCTTCACAGACAGGCTAGGTTTCAGAAGCCAGAGCAGAAGTAGAGAGGGCTGAGCATTATTATTCTCTCTGTGTTGCTCTCGCTGGGAACTGGGAGGCCCAAATATGATTGGAGTCTGAACTGATGGCCCGGATTTGCCATGTAAGCAAGCGACTCTTTTGACCCGACGTAGACTAGGTTGCTATATTGCATAACAGCCCAACTTAACAGTCTGAAAACATAGGTTAAGATTGCCAAGTTTTATTTTTGTGCTGCAACATTTTAATGCTGCTCATTTTAAAGTTGATTATGGCTGGGAATTGTATTGACCTTTGCAACTATGATGGAACTGAAGCATTTAGAAATGTTATTTTCTGAGCACTTACCCAAATGTGATTAAAAATAAAACGGA
>NC_083766.1:20649071-20651571 GCF_963514075.1 Conger conger | reverse complement strand
AGTATATCCAGTTTTAAAACCATGTGAACCTATGGCAACTCAACTGCCCCCCCGTGTTAAATTATATATTATTATTATTATTATCTTCCCTTATCCACTGCAGCACATATCCTCCCCTGCTCTTATAGCACATTATTTAGTCATTGTGCAGGCTGGTAAGATACCGGCAGATTAGATAGCGTGAGTGACATAATGATTTCGGAAAAAGGTTTAGATCGAAATATGCAGTAATTGCGTTCTCCGTTTCTGGAGATACGTCGTGCCGACACAGTCTGGGACGTGAGGAGGGTGGACGGCGGAAGAGCCAGGGCACGCGTGTTAATGGGCTTTTAACGGGCGGGGGAAACCCGGCAGACTGCGGCCGGGACTGACCGTGTCTGTGATGAAGGGAAGCAGTCTGACCAGAGCGCGCGGCAGGCTCATTGCACCGTCCGATCGGCCTGGACGAGAGACACCGAGAAAGAGACAGAGTGAGAGAGAGTCCTTTTCATACCATCCTGGAGCTTTCGATTTGTGCCTCATGCGGATCCAAGTAGAACCATTGCAATTTCGGTCAAAGTACGCATATTTTAGGGTCTAACTGCTATTTTGAGTTGTTTGTAAAACGCTTTCCCACGTGACATGACGTGTTTTTGCATAATCGGATGACGTTGCTGAATTTTAACACAGACGGAGGCAGACGGGGAGGGGGAATTGGACTCGGGGCCAGGGTTTAAGGACTTTCAAACAATCTATATCTCTGCTCGTTTGCAAAGGTTTTGTGGATGTTTTAGATACTAAAACCAGGAAGAGAACATAGATGCGTGTGGGCTTTTAAAGTCATACCCCTCCGACATATTCAATCAACTGCAGCAATGGTCGCATAAAAACAGGATCACCAGTTTCACCATGAATCCATGAGCCCAACAGGCCTAAATATGTGTTGGCAGTTCAACATACGGCATGGATAAGTCAAATATCCAAGATCATAACAGCAAGTATGAATCACTTCTTAAAATGTAGTGCATAAGGAATCATTACACTTAGTAAATCCGTGAAATATAGATTTTTGGCAAAAATATTAAGGCCCAGTTTTACAGTTTAAGTCTAGTCCGAGACTAAATTCTATTTTGAAAGGAAATTCTATTTTGAAAGGAGATTCCCCATACAAACCACCCTATTTATTCCAGGACTATGCTTAATCTGGCCCTAAAAGTTTTATGTGTTATATTTAAGAGGCTCTCACTGGGTTATTGTCTGTTTTGTGTGTTTTAGGGCACCATGCCACACACACTCTCTGGCTGTTGTGAGGATTTCTGAGAGGAACAGGTGACGTGGTCACTTAAATCATTTGGACTTGGATATGCACGCTGAAGTGCGGCCCTTCAGAACCAACTGGCAACAGCACGGCCCAACCGGCCCGTACAACTGCATATTAACCAGATACAAAATGCATAAATTAAGCTACAATTACGCTTATCAAAAGCCCAGAATTTCTGCCTTTTGTTGCGCTGATCTCTTTGAGGGTTGCTTTATAAACGGTTGGCTTATGAAGTTGACACCCAACCCTCTTCTGCAGCTCAGAATCAAGTGCTCTCCGTGTCTGTTGAACGACTGCTCCGCATTTTTCACATTCACGGCATGTAGAGAGTCGGATGAGGGTACCCTTAACCCTGCCACGGAGCGGAGTGACTGCAGGACGCGTGGTGTCTGTACGGGGGGGTTGATGGATCCGTGCCTTTTGGGGACAGTTATTCCTTCTCTCGGACGGGGGGGGGGGATGAATCATCAGTGACATTCTGACCACTCTGTCCAGAGGTCTCATGATTCACTTCTCCCCCTTCCTTTGATCGTTAGCGGTGTGAGTGTGGCTCACGATGTCCTGTCGCCCACGTTATTCTCGCGGACCAACAGGCAGCTACGTATGTTTTTACCGTTTCCTCCGATTGATTATAATCGCTGTAATAGCTTCCAAAAGAGAGGGGGGAGGGGCGGGATGGGGTGCGTCTGGGTGGATCTGAGAAACAGATCGTTGCTCATTTGTGGTTGTGGATGCTATCACTGAACCACTACATCAAATACAGTTCCACTACCTCTTCATCCGGAACGTTCTAGGCCTTCACTGTAAAATGTCCAATGTTAACACAACTCTAACAGAATACATATGAGTACAATACATACCAGGTTATGTACTCTGAAAGGATTTATTTAACACTGAACATTTTACTGTGAGCAGTTCGAAAAGCTTCTGATTCTCCTCAGAGACTACATCAGAGAATGTGACTGCTTTCCTCTGTTTGGGATTATTTCTTACGTCTGCTTGATTGAGTGGTTCCTCCGATCTCTTCCTCTTTCTGCTGAAAAAAGGATTTTTACAGCACTTTAAAATTTGGTAAAACCAGAAATTGTGAAAGTAATCATTTATGTATATAAGCAATATACATTTTGAGGTTTAAGACATTACCTAAGGTTTGAAAATGTCATAAATAATTGGATTAAAACATTTTGAGGTTTAAGACAT
>NC_083766.1:20616571-20644071 GCF_963514075.1 Conger conger | reverse complement strand
CATTCTTGCATTTTAAGTCAGTCTTGCAGACTCTCTTTCTGATAACTGACATTTGGGTACAGCGTGTAACTGAATGAAATGGCATAGCATTAGAGATATCCATTAATTGCACTTGTGCTTGCCTTTATTGATATCCATCACCGCTGTTGCTGAAATATGAATGCATTCTCTTCAAGCCGATAACAGCAGGAGAAAATGTAGACAAAAGAAGAGATTCAAAAAAATGTCCATCTACTGCAGTTACACTCAACTGCTGTCACAGTAACAACTGCTGCTTCAAGAACTATGAGCTGCGAATAAAATTGATTTCATTCCCAGGAAGAACTTCCATGTTCCAGCCAGTGCTGGGGCCGGTTCCACAAAGCAGGATTACTGAGTTCACCAGCAGCTGGTCTGTGTAAAACCCGAACCCCGTCCAAATCTGGAACATGGACTGGAGTAAAAAGAGCAGTTCCGGGTTTTAATCTTGGCAGCTATCCGGCTAACTCAGTAATCCTGCTTTCCAGGACATTACATTATTTTGCATTACATTACATTAATGGCATTTGGCAGATGCTCTTATCCATAGTGATGTACAGTTGATTAGACTAAGCAGGAGACCATCCTCCCCTAGAGCAATGCAGGGTTAAGGGCCTTGCTCATAGTGCTTTCGTCAACGAAAATTATGATGAAATATCTTCGTCAACGAACCTTTATCACGTGACGAAAACGAGACGAGACGCAACGAAGATGCTGGTCACGTGACGATAACAATAATAAAATGTGTAATGCCATTTTGTTGATGAATAAAAACAAGACGAAAATGTGGTTTACAAAATGAAAACTATGCTAAAATGTCTCTTAGTTTTTATTATCATTATTTTGCCTGAGCGACGTCACTTCCTCGATCCCAACGAGCGGTATTATTTCATTTCAGAAGATGCAGCTGCGGTGGGTTATCACTTGATAAGCACAGCTTAATAAATAAAGGTGACACAGAGAAAGGGACCAATGGCCGCCCAGCCGGGGGTTGTCTTTGGGAGAAAAAGAAGAAACGACATTTGGACACACTTTCGTTGCATAGACGTGGAAAAGAAAACGGAATGTGTTGTGGAAAAAGATGGGGAGAAATGCGGCCACAAAATCGCAGGGAAAAACACCACGAATCTTAAGAGACATCTCAAGGCATTCCATAATGACATTGAGGTAAGTCAAGACATCATTGTAACGTTCGTTTATATTTTAGAAAGCTCATGCCAAGTGCCAACTGACGAGACTGGTTAATGTTTCACATTTTAACGCTAGCTCTAGTAGACGTTAGCGACTGGAGCTGTTTCTGACGAGACAAACGCATAGAACATGGACAACCAGTCTTAAAATAACACCTCCAGGAGGTTACAGTTTAGTTGCTGTTGAGACTGATGGTTATTTGATTTCATTTCAAAAATGTGTATTGGACTATTGTTGTTGTTGTTTGTGACAACCAGTCTTAAAATAACACCTCCAGGAGGTTACAGTTTATGTATTTGCTGTTGACTTGAGACTGATGGTTATTTGATGTCAAAAATGTGTAATGTAGGGTATTCCAACAAGAAGGTGGTTAAGTGGCAAACCTGGCTGAGTTAACCCATGAGAAGGGGTAAATTCACTAATAGATGAACCCTTTGGCTTTGTTTAGCTAAATGGATGTGTGTGTACTTGTAACATATTTGGTTGTTAAAATAAATATGTTGTAGAACATAATAATTCAAATCAGAGCGTCTTCCGTGTCTGAAATGGATGTATTCTTGAATCTATAAGCTAACAATTTGGTTTGGCTAAAAGAAAATGTTGGTTTCATCTCTATACCACTAGGTACTTATACTATATTGACGGGGTTAGATAGAATAACATTACTGAAAAGAGATTAATACAGTTTTCTTTGACTAAAACTAGACTAAAGTGTCATCAGTTTTCGTCGACTAAAACTAGACTAAAATAGTCAGGGACAATTCTGACTAATACTAAACTAAAATGCTCAGACTTTTCGTCGACTAAAACTTGACTAGACTAAAAGGAGTATGAACATGACTAAACTAATAAAAACTAAAATGACCGCTTGACAGAAAGACTAGACTAAAACTAAAAGTAAAATAGGCCGCCAAAAACAACACTACTTGCTCAAGGGCCCAATGGCTGTGTGGATCTTATTGTGGCTACACCAGGGATCAAACCACCGGCCTTGTGGGTCCCAGTCATTTACCTTAACCACTACGCTAACAGGCCCCTGGTGATGTCCCCAGCAAAGGGGTATGGAAAGAGGGAATGCTGGGATGATCATTTCTGTAAAGGTACAAAAAGTGCCTAAAAATGTAAACATGCTTGTCATTGGACAGTACCCTATAGGTACATTAATTGGTACTGGGCAGCACTACACTAATTTGTGCTCCTGACCTTTTTTGCTTGGAAAACATGTGCATGTGCACCCAAAGAAAACATTACAATATTTGGGAAATTTGATCCTTCAAGAACAGAAACGTACCTCCACTGTCGCTTTATTTCTGAGAGTGTACATTCACATTGTGCGCTGTTGAATGTGTGAATTGTGCTGCTGTTGTATTGACTGTGGCTGGTAGCCATGATGATGCCCAGGGCTGCATAGCTTCACATGGTGGGATTTTCCCTGTCTCGTTGCCTGAGTGTGACTCAGGTGCTGGTGCTAATTCACCCATAGCCTATCCCAGCATGCACTGGGCAAGAGGAATACACCATGCCAATCCATACACTCATACTGCAGGCAATTCAGAGTCTAAAATGAACCCAACCTTCAGTTGAGTAGACTAAGCAGGAGACAGGGTTAAGGACCTTGGTGCAATGCAGGGTTAAGGGCCTTGCTCAAGGCTACAGCAGGGATCGAACCACCGACTTTGCAGGGCCAAGTCATGTACCTTAACCACTACGCTACGGGCTGCCCACTGTAGGAGGAAACCAGAATACCCAGAGGAAACCCACACAGACACGGAGAGAACATGCAAACATCACACAGAAAGGTTGAGGATGACAGTGCTTTTAAATGTGCTAGGGTTTGTCTTCTTTTTCACCCCATCATGAGGTTCTCCTGTTGAAACAAACAGGTACCACAAACTTCACGGGTGGATAAAGTTATCCCTCCATCAAGGTTGCTGCATCGTGTAGTAGTGGACGGATTTGCAGGTGAACACATCAGAGGATTATTATTATTATTGTCTTATTTTCAGGTTTCCCTTGGTTTACACCAAAGTCAGTTAAAGACCGGTGAATGGAATTTTTTTTTAACATTAGACACGAGAGCTGATTTTTTCCCCCAAGATCTTCAAACTACATATTCAAACAAGAGTCCTTCCGCCCTCTTAAATTGAATTTCTTTTTTTCTTTTTTTTTTCAATTCAATTTCCAGTTATGAAATCCCATAAAAACAGATGAACTGTGAACATTAGCTCTGTGTTATTACAGACGCACCCTCTCTGTGAAATGAATACGCTAGGTGACAGGCCCCTGAAATGCATTTGACTACTGAACTGGTCCAAGTCCCTTCATGTGCAAAACATGAACAAGTAAATCCTATTATGTTTAAATGATTGGATGATTTGATAGAAACTCTTTTGAATACAGTAGCACGTAATACATGCAGGATGAAAAATCAAGGTGAAAAAAACACTCAAGCTAAAGACAGTGTCATGATTCCTACAATCTTTCCTCTGCAACCATATGCGGTAGTAGCAGTAGTAGTAGTAGTAGTAGTAGTAGCAATAGCAGCAGTAGCAGTAGTAGTAGTAGTTGTAGCCCTAGTAGTAATAGTACTAGCAGCAGCAGTAGTAGTAATAGTAGTAGCAGCAGCAGTAGTAGTAGTAGTAGTAGTAACAGTAGCAGCAATAGTAGTAGTTGTAACAGTAGTAGCAACAGTAGAAGTATCAGTAGTAGTAAATAGCACTAGTAGCACTCTGAGTTATTCCCTGTTTTGCTACTGGGCTCCCCCTCAGATTCTCTCCCACTGGTGAGTTTTGCAGCTGTTTTTTTTTCTGTCCATCCTGGAGTGTCTTTTTCAACCTCTCTTGTTGTTGTTGTGTATGTGTGGGGGGGGAGGTTGGAGTTCAGGTGCAGTTTTTCCTCTTTCCAGTAAAGTATTCCTGTGATGGCAGGTGGAATCCAATCAACACGTGGCAATTAAAGGCTACACGGGCTTTTGGCAAAGACAGGAGCATAAATGAAAGCAGTTCATCAAAATAAAACAGTGAAGAAAAACATGTATAGCTGGGGATTGTAGGTCAAAATCAAGGGTAAACTTTAATTGAGTACAGGCCAGCTTTTTTATACAAATCGCTGTACAGTAAAATTGAATAGAGCTAGCAGCTGTCGTGCCAGCCTTTTTGCAAAAAACAGTATATAAGTAGAATTGAATTGAATTGAACTAGCAGTTGTAGTACATGTTTATGAGGACACACTATGTTCACGAGGACCTTCTCTGGGTGCTAGTACAGACACAGTATGGTTTCAGTGGAGGGTTGTTAGATGTATGAAAGCTGAGTGCACAGCGGACCGACATACCTAAATGGAAAGGTAGAGCCTTTCATGGAAATGAGAACGTGCTTGTGCGTACTAGACTGCCAAGCACCAAAGAGCTTGAAACTCTAGCCAGGCACTTCAGAACTGTGGGAGCACTCCATACATCAGGGGGGGGGGGGGGGGAAATATCATCATCATCATCATCATCATTGTATCGATTTTAGCGGCAGAGCTAACGGGCGGCGCATTGCTCATTGCCTCTGAGAGACCTGAGTCTCCCGTAATGTGCCATTACTGCCCCTAACTGCTGTATTTTCAGGGAGAAGAGGTTGAAAGGGACCCTGTTCTCACCAGCCGGAGACGAGACGGAAGAGAGTCGCTGTGCTTATGAGATCCATTAGCGTGTGTTCAGGCCATTTGCGAACCCTTTCTAGCTAGGCTAGCACTGTAGCCTGGTCACTGGCCAGCCAGCTGGAGCTGTCATCGGAAGGTTGCAGGTTTGAATCCCGGTTGAGACGCTGTATGTACACTGCACCTGTGATCACAGCACTCCGCCTGAATCGCTGCAGTGAAAATGCAACTGATTGCATATATTACAGTACAGTTATTTAGCTCACACTTCGATCCAAACTTACAGTTGGTTAGACTAAGCAAGGGACAATCCCCCCTGGAGCAATGTGGGGTTAAGGGACTTGCTCAAGGGCCTAGCAGCTGTGTGGATCTTATTGTAGATACACTGGGGATTGAACCAGCAACCTTCCAGGTCCTAGTCATGTATCTCAGGCAGTAGGCTACAGGCTGCCTCCTATATTTATGTATTTGTTTATTTATGGAAATCAGCTCACCCCATGCCCAATCCTATTCGCTGCTACAACCTCTATCTATTTGTAGAGCACAGACACACATTTACTGCATTCTCCTTCAAGGCTCAGGACATCAGTTGCCACTTCTTATTGTTTGAAGACAGTATTGGGCAGTAGCACCACTGCAGATTTCCACGTCAGTGTGAGAGATCTGTGTCGAATGCGGCCAGCCGACAGAAGCCATTGGAGTGGTTTGGCAGGTGTGGATGCTGGCAGGTTGGAGGCTGTGGGGTGGTCCAGGGAGCAGGACATTACGGTGGTCCAGGGAGCAGGACATTACGGTGGTCCAGGGAGCAGGACATTACGGTGGTCCAGGGAGCAGGACATTACAGTGGTCCAGCGAGCAGGACATTACAGTGGTCCAGGGAGCAGGACATTACAGTGGTCCAGGGAGCAGGACATTACAGTGGTCCAGGGAGCAGGACATTACAGTGGTCCAGGGAGGAGAGAACAGGGGCCTGCGCTCGTAGGTGGGTGGCCTCGGCAGGGGGAGGAGGGACAGGACTGTGAGTGTGTAGGACTGTGTGTGTGTAGGACTGGGTGTGAGCAGAACTGTGTGTGTGTAGGACTGAGTGTGTAGGACTGTGTGTGTGTAGGACTATGTGTGTGTAGGACTGAGTGTGTAGGACTGTGTGTGTGTAGGACTATGTGTGTGTAGGACTGTGTGTGTAGGACTGTGTGTGCAGGACTATGTGTGTGTAGGACTGTGTGTGTAGGACTGTGTGTGCAGGACTATGTGTGTGTAGGACTGTGTGTGTGTAGGACTGTGTGTGTAGGACTGTGTGTGCAGGACTATGTGTGTGTAGGACTGTGTGTGTAGGACTGTGTGTGCAGGACTATGTGTGTGTAGGACTGTGTGTGTGTAGGACTGTGTGTGTGTAGGACTATGTGTGCCTAGGACTGGGTGTGTAGGACTATGTGTGTGCAGGACTATGTGTGTGCAGGGCTGGGTGTGTGCAGGGCTGGGTGTGTGCAGGGCTGGGTGTGTGTAGGACTGGGTGTGTGCAGGGCTGTGTGTTTGTAGGACTGGGTGTGTGCAGGGCTGTGTGTTTGTAGGACTGGGTGTGTGCAGGGCTGTGTGTTTGTAGGACTGGGTGTGTGCAGGGCTGTGTGTTTGTAGGACTGGGTGTGTGCAGGGCTGTGTGTGTGCAGGGCTGGGTGTGTGCAGGGCTGGGTGTGTGTAGGACTGGGTGTGTGCAGGGCTGTGTGTTTGTAGGACTGGGTGTGTGCAGGGCTGTGTGTTTGTAGGACTGGGTGTGTGCAGGGCTGTGTGTGTGCAGGGCTGGGTGTGTGCAGGGCTGGGTGTGTGCAGGGCTGGGTGTGTGCAGGGCTGGGTGTGTGTAGGACTGGGTGTGTGCAGGGCAGTGTGTTTGTAGGACTGGGTGTGTGCAGGGCTGGGTGTGTGCAGGGCTGTGTGTTTGTAGGACTGGGTGTGTGCAGGGCTGCGTGTTTGTAGGACTGGGTGTGTGCAGGGCTGGGTGTGTGTAGGACTGGGTGTGTGCAGGGCTGTGTGTTTGTAGGACTGGGTGTGTGCAGGGCTGGGTGTGTGCAGGGCTGGGTGTGTGCAGGACTGTGTGTGTGCAGGGCTGGGTGTGTGCAGGGCTGGGGTCATCTAAGGCCTCAGAAAAAGCAAAATGGAGCTTTCCATTGGGCACTATCCCTGAATTGATAAAGGTTACACATACTGCTTTTTGCTAATATACACAATTAAAAATAAATATCATAAATGTCAAATGTTAACTGGGATAAAAATAAAATATTTATTTGAGACTGTCTTACTGCGAAAGGGATTGTGTTGGTTAAAAGGTTAACATGAGTTGAATTGCAGGTACTGCACACATTTGTCAGGTTCAGTAGAAGTGCTCACACATACACACACACACACACACACACGTGCACATAAAAAAGCACCACTGATGTACTTTTCTCTATCTCTGGGGGATAGAGAGAGGAATAATTGCTTACTCGGGCACTTTGCAGAATCCATTCCTCCTGTCGCGTGGCTTTGATGAGCAGATAGAGGCGGTGGTGTTCGGGGTGAACTCCCTCTCCCCTCCCGCTCCCCTCCCACCCCCTGAACTCTGCAGGAGAAACTGGGATCCTCCATCTTTGAAACACAGACATACTGTATGCTTTGATAACACCTTTGTGCTAATAAGGGACAGTATCCTATAGTCTATTTATAGACAGACTAGGCACCATACGTATCATAATCTTTTAAAAATTACTTTTCATGTTGTGACCAGCAAGATGGTTGAGGTGTGTGTAGTATGACTTCATATGTTTGGTTATCTGAATCTTTATGACCGCAAAAATTAATTATAGTTGATATTCTGACATGTCTCTACATCAAGGACGTACCTCCAAATCCCAAGAGTCCTCAACCTCCCTCCCCCCAAAACTTGTATTTCCATCCATCCATTATCTTAACCCGCTTGTCCTGAACAGGGTCACAGGGGGGCTGGAGCCTATCCCAGCATACATTGGACGAAAGGCAGGAATATACCCTGGACAGGTCGCCAGTCCATCGCAGAGCACACACACCATTCACTCACACCTATGGGCAATTTAGACTCTCCAATTAGCCTAACCTGTATGTCTTTGGACTGTGGGAGGAAACCGGAGTACCCGGATGAAACCCACGCAGACACGGGGAGAACATGCAAACTTCGCACAGAGAGGCCCGGGCCGACGGGGATTCTAACTGCTGCCATTATTATTATTATTATTATTATTATTATTATTATTATTATTATTAGTAGTAGTAGTAGTTGTAGTAGTTGTATTATTATCCTAGTCCTGAAGCAGAGTGCTACTGCCCAACATAGTGTGTTTAACATGTCTGCTGTGGGGTTGTCTGGTAAAGCACCTGCATAAGTATTTGTTTCTGGTGCAGTGATGGAGCCCATACTTTGGCGGGGGATCAGAGAGCCCACTGGCTGATACATTAGCCATTGGCCTTACATTGACCTTAGTGTGATCCAGAGAGGGAGGGACACAGTCAGCAGGATTGCTTCTGCAGTTCAAATTTTGATGTGCTGGGAGGGGAGGAGGGGGGTCCAAAAGTGTGAGACCACCAGTGAAAATGTTTCTATTTTGTATTCTTTTCTAATCTCATACACATTTTAATGACAAATTATATTACCTGCATAACACTTTCAGTGAAAAGTTGAATCTGTGAAAAATTTCAGAATTTCTTGGTGTGTCCCCCAGCTTTAATGGCAACATGCACCCAAGCTGGCAAGGACTCCACACATCTGTAAAACATGATGATCCATGTTATCCCAGAATTATTTAACAATGTTCCAAAGAGCATCTTGTGATGCTACTACAGAATGCTTGGCTTTTGTCAGTCTTCAAGTGCCCCCATAAATATTCAATGGGGTTGAGGTCAGGTGATTGTGGATTGTGCAGCACTCCTTGCTCTCTTTGATCTTCAAGTAGTTCTTCAAGTAGCTTTGAAGTAACTTGAAAAAAAATCCCAAAACTTTCTGTTTATTTTCACAACTACATGAAAAATAACTCCCAGATTTCCAACGTGGTCTCAGACTTTTGGACCCCACTGTACTCACCAGCGCTCAAAGGGAAAATGAAAGTGAGTTTTCCAGTGCTCCACCACAAACCAAAGAAACAGTGAAACAGACTGGGGAACAACCCCGGACAAGCCCCCATATGTGACTACCAGCAGCTCCAGCCAGTTATAACAGATCAAGGACAACAATGTAATTGTCATGATTTACTTGATTTGAACTTTTTCTGTACAAGATGTAATTACATTACAGGCATTTGGCAGACGCTCTTATCCAGAGCAATGTACAGTTGATTAGACTAAGCAGGAGACAATCCTGCCGGGGGCGGCCTGGTTAAGGTAAATGACTGGGACATTGCAAGGTCGGCGGTTCCAATGCCGGTGTAGCCACAATAAGATCCGCACAGTTGTTGGGCCCTTGAGCGAGGCCCTTAACCCTGCATTGCTCCAGGGGAGGATTGTCTCCTGCTTAGTCTAATCAACTGTACGTCGCTCTGGATAAGAGCATCTGCCAAATGCCAATAATGTAATGTCATGTAAAGTAATGCAGGGTTAAGGGCCTTGCTCAAAGGCCCAACAGCCGTGTGGATCTTATTGTGGCTACATCGGGGATCGAACCAGCAATTTTGCGGGTCCCAGTCATGTACGTTAACCTCTATGCTACAGGCCGCCCCTATAAACTCGACTGTAATGAACTCAAAAGAAGCGATTGAATTAGGTGCGCAACACCAGAACCTTCATCTCAGCATGGACCCTGAGGAGAGCGAGAGAGCCGTTCACAGAGAGCCATCTCCTAATAACACTCACTTCTCAGGTGCCGCAACACACAAACGTGGTGCCAGGCCCCCCATAGCCTCTCCTGCCGAGAAGACAAACACACAACCATGCATGGGACACTCCTGTCTGTCAGACACACACACAACCATGCATGGGACACTCCTGTCTGTCAGACACACACACAACCATGCATGGGACACTCCTGTCTGTCAGACACGCACACAACCATGCATGGGACACTCCTGTCTGTCAGACACACACACAAGCATGCATGGAGACAATGACAACACACAACCACGCATGGGGAACTCCTGTCCGTCAGACACACTCACAACCATGCATGAAGACAATGACAACACACAACCATGCATGGGGAACTCCTGTCTGTCAGACACGCACACAACCATGCATGGGACACTCCTGTCTGTCAGACACACACACAAGCATGCATGGAGACAATGACAACACACAACCACGCATGGGGAACTCCTGTCTGCCAGACACACACACAACCATGCATGGGGACAATGACAACACACAACCACACATGGGGCACTCCTGTCTGCCAGACACACACACAACCACACATGGGGACAATGAAAACACATCACCGGGGGATTGACACCAGAACCCTGCAAGAAACATTTAAAAACTCTGCTGGAGGGCGCCTGTCTATTTTCAACATGACACTTTATTTTTCATAGTTAAATGTGTCTAGGGTATTTACTGTGGCAGTAAATTTCAGCACTAAAATAAAGACCTACTTTTTCTCCAAAGACAGTGATCATTTTATTTAACCACATGGCAATTAATGTTTCAAGCAGAATCATTTATTGTGAGCACAAACGTGCCCCAGTGTAATGAATGGTCTTGTTTCACAGACAAACTAATCATTACATTCACGCAAGGGGCTATGCAAGAAAAACCAAACAAATAAAACAAGCTTTATTTCTTTTTTTAAGGAAGCGTTCATCATTCACAGTGATTATTTTGTATGTATTTAAAGAAGCTCAATTTAATATGGTAAAACAAAAATTGCAACATCACTATCTGGATTAGATTCAAAAATAAAACCAAGCTAACAAAATGGCTCAAAAAGACCTGGTTGGCATGATGAGCTCTGTAAAGAAAATACAATATATACTCCACAATATACTGTGCAAATTCTAGATTGCCTGCTGAAACTTGTTCATCCTAACAATAATAAACAAGACAAATTAAACTTTCTTACAGCCTAAAGTGCATCTAAAGCATGCAGGCTGTCTCTAATGCACCATGCATATATTTGTACTTAAGAAACACAATGTTTTATTAATATTTATTCTATTGATGCTTTTATAATGCCTACAGTATTTTAAGTTCATGGAGTGTTATGCTGAGAAATGATTAGACCCAGCACAAGCACGCAACTTCATTAATACCCTTTCGCCTCAGTGTTAGCATCCAGCTTCATTCCTGCTTCTTACCTCGCTAATTGCAGCAAGTTTAATATATGAATTGGACATTGAAAATTATTTTAGCTATGCGTTAATGTTGGACGCTAATGTTGGCTTACTTTCAGAAAAATCCTGTAGAAGCGATTGCTACAGCTAACTTGCTACAGAAAAAAAAACAATCCCTAATAAGGTATGTGTGAAATATGCATTAAATATGAAACTGAATATTCACATCCATTGAAAATGTCAGGCTTATGTCTGGTCACAATTATCTGCACACAGGCACATCAGGCCTAAATCATTATACTGAACTGTGAGGGTAGGTGATATTATTATATTGAACTGTAAGTCATTATACTGAACTGTGAGGGTGGGCGATATTATTATATTGAACTGTAAGTCATTATACTGAACTGTGAGGGTGGGCGATATTATTATATTGAACTGTAAGTCATTATACTGAACTGTGAGGGTGGGGGATATTATTAGTGGAGCATGGGTAAGCACTTTTTGTTTTCCTTTTTGATGATGTGTTGGAGCTGATTTGTCTTATGTTAGGGGATTGGTTGGGCTGGTGAGGGTTGAAGTGGTTAGGAACCACTGTAGAACAGCCTCCACACAAACGGTTCAGTTGGGTCAGATATGAGCTGAGGAGTTTGAAATCACTGATGTTCATACTATTAAAAAAGATGTTGCACATGAAAAATCAGTAGCAAACAAACAGAGAAACTGCCCTACGGTGAGTTGTGGAGGGGACGTTTTATTCATTTTCATAAGAAACATTTTCATGATATCATGTCGATGCTTCAAAGGGTACTGTGATGGTGACCACAAGAAGGTGCTATGGTATGTATGTCTAGTCTACAGCTCAACAACTGTTGTTATCTTGCTCGCACTGCAGTCTTCCACCACCAGGAGGCTGATCCAAGCCACATGTCAAACAATCAATCAATTAATGGCAGCGATCCTCACTTAGTTAGTGGATTACCTCTTAATTCAGAGGTGCCAAACTCCAGTCCTGGAGGGCCATAGTTTCTGCTGGTTTTTGGTGTGTTTCAGCACGAGAGATACATTTCTAAGCCTTACATTGGCTAAAGAGTCCACATACCTTGTTCTCAAGGCCTTAGGGAGGCATTTCTTCCTAAGCTCCGTCAAAGTAATGATAGCACAATAGCAGGATCCCCCTGTTGCTTTGCATCGCAGCGGAGGCAGTCTAAAGGAAGAAGCGAATGCACCAGGAGAATATAGTTTCACTCTGCCATCAGTGGAAACCAGTCTCAACTCATTCTGAACCTGAAAGAGGAGATAAACACCCAGGACTAATGTTGATTTAAGCAGGGCCTCACAAATAAATTCAGGAGCAAATTCAATGCAAATTCATGTTGTCATTTATTTTGATGAGTTCTGAACCCACTGAACTGTCCAGGAAGGAGGATAGCACCCGAGCTACTCCCTACAACAAATCAACGGCAGCAGAAACACATAACCGCCACCCTGCTTTTCAAGCCTGCTGAGAATTCAACATGTCTCCCTCTCCTTTGGCCCATTCCTGTGCCTTCAGACTGACTCCCTACAAGCTCAAGTGTGTCCTGCCAAGATTCCCGACGTTCCTCCTCTCCTGGAAGGTCTGGGAATCTCCCTCCCGGAATCTGTCACCAGCTCCCTGATACCTGTGCGTGGGCAGAAGTCTCCTCTGCAAATCGCCAATCTGCACTGCAGACAGAAGTGAAGTTCAGAACTACGCATTATCCTGTCGCAAACTGATGGACAGTCGCAAATTAAGGAAACAAAAAGTGCATACTACGCAGCGCCCCCACAGACCCCCTACCCCTCCCGGGCTGTCAGTCTCCCAGAAATAGAGTGGGATATGGGGATATCTGAGATTTTACGTTTTTATTCAAACTCTTTCATCCACCGAATGCTACTGTCCACAGTAGCATTTGAGTACAGTCTCAAATTCTGTTTTTTCTCTGTTAGTCAGTGCCTCTGCTACTGTACTGTACATGAACATATTGCTATTAATAAACAAGAGTTGGTGGCACCAGAAGTTGGTGGGGAGGAGAGGAGAGCAGAGAAATCTGCTAGCCTTTCTCTTCAGCTAGTTTCAGACTCCCAGCCAACACAAAACGTTCTCACAATGTTACTGGAATGCCTTGTGGACATTATATCATTGTCAGAACATGGTAACAATATTGTGAGAATGTTTTTGTGTTTACTGGGTTGCTGTCTCCTAAGGCCTTGGCCTTCTGGAGCGCAGACAGTGGAACAGCCTGCCAGTGTCACTAGCACATACTGTAGGCATTGTCCCCACATTTTGAACATTTATATTGTGAGTGAAAGTTAACTACTAACATTTACTGAATCCAGGGTATTGCCTGCACAGCTTAGCCATCGTGATCTCTATGGGATTACACATTAAATCACACGCTTTTTCACTTTGGCATTAAGATTCACCAACATCACGGCCTCCCTACCCTCGTTCCTTCTTGAATCATTTGCCCAAGATAATTCCCAGATTGTGAAACATTATTTTTGATTGAACTCTCTGTGTGATCGCCTACCGATACGAACGCTGATTGATATTCCCTATAAACCCTACCGACTAAGCGAGGCACCTCTGTGAGACGCAGGAACGGAGAGAACATGAACTCTACTCCACAGCTGAAGTGACTGTGCTGTTCAAATGCTTCGTCACACTAAAGAGTACAAAGAATAGTTTC
Organism: Conger conger; assembly: GCF_963514075.1. Lineage (NCBI taxonomy): Eukaryota > Metazoa > Chordata > Actinopteri > Anguilliformes > Congridae > Conger > Conger conger. The sequence goes on along the minus strand of NC_083766.1, from coordinate 20,630,246 downwards.
AATAAAAATCTATATTTCTTTATAAATGCCTCCCTGTACTCAAATTGACAGAAGCTGTGAAGATGAGAAGGTCTTATGAACCTGGATTTTCCAAAATGTACTGAATCCATTGGAGCCACTTGCTATGAAGACACTAAAATGGCCGCCAAATGATCATGTCCAAGGTAACTTCTTTGGGTCATTCCCTTGTGCGCCTTTAGCTCTGCAGTACAAGGGTGAAATGGCTGCCACTGGACCGCCATTGGCAGGCCCACGTATACTCAGATCACACGCACACACTCTGGGGTTTGGCAGGCCCTAATCCTGGTCCTCTAATGAGCAATTCCACAGCATTCCCCAACCCCCCGGTGTGATGGGAGGGGGGCAAGGAGGGAGGTGTGGAGGGAGGGAGGGAGCAAGAGAGACCGAGAGAGAGGGAGGGAGGGAGAGAGAGGGAGAGAGAGGGAGGGAAGGAGAGAGGGAGAGAGAGGGAGGGAAGGAAGGGAGAGAGAGAGAGAGAGAGAGAGAGAGAGAGAGAGAGAGAGATTACACCTTAATCCTTAATTAGAGTGATGTCTCAAATGGCAAATAGTTCCACTTCCTGCCTGGGCTCCAGTAAGTCCCTTTGGAAGTGAGTCAATGATGGAGCAGCCCAGAGAGCAGCTCGTGAGAGTAATCCACAAACATGGCCGCCTTCCAATGGACAGCCATAGAGAAGAGATCCATTTTCCTCTGTTATCATTCCTTCCGGGTTTAGTCTTTTATCCAGTCAGTAAATATTTTATGGTGCTCCATGGATAACAGATATACTGTAGGCTAATGTGCATTTCCAAGTTATATGGCAAGTTATATTACTTCTCATAATAATAATATACACTATCAATAACAATATGTTGTTGCTGTCATTATTGTTATGATTATTATGATTATTATGATAATTATGATTATTATTGTTAATATAATTACTCATTTCTAAAAGCTTGGGTTTTATCTCTGTTCTATATCATTTTTAATTGACTAATGATATGTTTTAAATGCTTTCATTTACAGGAGTGAAAAACTAAACCTGTTCTCACTTTCCCAACAACAGAAAAGATTCTGTGTACTTTTCAAACACTATTTCTGTCACAAAAATAAAAGCCTGTTGCTGTAAATTCAGAGACAAATTGGCTGACTAATTCATTTATCCTTTGATAAGCTTTCAGACATGATATTTCCAGAATAAACATTTAGCTTCATTTTCATGCCAGGATATGTGCTGTATAATACATCACTTCCTATGTGGTATTGAAAATATGACCATGCACCACTGCTGTTTCCACTGCTACCGAATTCAGAAAGAAATTCTATGAGCTAGACATTGTAAGTTTTCTTTTTGCAAAATAGAATATCTATCACATACAGTAGCCTACATACCCCGTAATGTCAGACAAGAAACCCATAGTATGTAGCTTTTAATACTCTGAAGATTGTATGAGGGGGAACATTACAATCTCCATATGTCTAGTCTTCAGCTCTAGTCTTGGGCATATGTCTCTTTGATCTGACAGCGCTATTTTTGTAAAATCATGAACCCAGGATCTGAAACTCCGATCTTAAAAGTCTACAGCATTTTTTGGTTTCCTTCAAATGCAATTACTGTAAATCCTGAAATGCATCAAAAACCAGGGCCCCATTTCACAAAGCAGGATTACTGAGTTAGCTGGATAACTGCACCCAGAACCCTCCCGAATTTGGAACACTGACTGAAATAAAAAGAGTGGTTCTGGGTTTCAGTTGGCAGTCTTACTTTGTGAAATACCTCCCATCTTACAAGCAACCCTCAAACTTGACTGACTCTCACTTTCTTAATAGTCAGTCCTGATACCTGCACAACACTGAGAATTCCTGCTGGAAATTGCATCAGTGTGCACCAATGACGTCCTTTCAATTGCCTGTCAAAATCTTTCACATTCTATTTTTTATAGCTATAGAGGCATCTATTGCCCAGTATCTTTAACAGACAAGCAAATCAGTACTTTTATTTTTTCCCCAGAATGTTTTGCACAGTTTTGGACATCTATTACAGCATGATTTATGTATACTGTCTGTATGAAAGCATCATATTGACTAGAGCCTATTGCAGTGGTGTCACAATGGTTTAGCATGCAGTGAGGCCTGTATCAAAGTGAAGAAGACATTGAATACTTTTTTTCTTGAATGCCTTCTAATGGTTTGCTTTTAGAGCATTTTAAACCACAGTCCGTAGCTTTGTTGTAAAAAAACAAGAAAACGTATGTGTAGGACGGAGCTCAAGTATATTTCAGAATTTACAGTGACATTCCTTGGGGCTGAATGGTATTCGTTTTGATTTCCCTAAAACGTGCATTGGGTGTTGCATTAACAGTGTGAGAGGACAACGTTCGGTTCTTCGACATCGAAATGGCCCTTCACAGAATGCTAAAAATGTTAAATATAAACGGAGTGGGAGCAGAAGGAGTTACCATCTTAGCAATCCAGTTTATATGTTAAGTACGAGCGGCAGGAAGTTATGATTGGCTCCTCGACCCATCAGTCACTCTGTCTCCGCGTTAAGGATCTGCGATTGCAAGGCAGCGTAGTAGCGCACGGTGATTGGACAGGCGTGAGGCTGTAGCGGACTTTTAAAAATGATTATTATTTGAATAGCCTATGCTGTGCGGCGGGGGAGTGGCGAAGGCGGGCTCGCTGCGCGGTGCTGATGCTGTGTCTGCTATTGCCAGGATGCAGGTGGAGCGGCTGGGCTAGCACCGTCTGCTTCTGCTGGCAGGAGAGAGAAAAAACCGCATTCCACTTTTTTCCTTGACTGGATGAAATGTAATATTATTATTATTAATAATATTAATAATAATAATAATAATAACAATAATAATCTGTCAACAAGGAGGATTATAACACCTGCTGTATCCGGGCTGGACCTCTTGGAAAGACTAAAGTAAGAACCCAGTACATTGCTGTTTTCTTTTCTTTCTTTTTTTGTACCGAATCAATGCCTTCTTTTATTTTACCAAGCACTTCATTTCGTCCGTAGAAACAGCGCAAACAATGATGTATTGTGTGTGGTCACAGCCGGCATACCGTATTGTAATATTTCCATTTCAGGTTTAGTTGGGTTTTTTTTGTTTGTTTTTTTGGTAATCAAGGTGCAGGTCTTTAATGTTTGTTACGCGTTTTAAAAGTCAATTACACTGTTTGTTTTGGCACAAAGTGCAATATGATTTGTTTACAGATAAATTTCCCAAAAAAAAAAAAAATATAAGAGAGACATACTTTTACGAACAAAATAATCTATAGAAAGGGCATATGCGTCCCTATGCTGTTAAGGGGCAGCGGAGAACATAAGAAAATAAGTCGCATTTTAAGTCGCATTTTGTGGCGTTCGGTTGGTAGAAGCAGGAGGGTGACATAGATGGATTTATATTGTTGGTCAGTCTTACCCAGGCTTCGTTTATCAAAAAAAAAAAAAAAACCCGGTCCATTATCGTGAAAAGCTCGTCATAACAAAAGTTCACTACAGGTAAAATACATATTGTAAAAACGGTAGGCTACTTGTAGTTCATTTATATCACCTTCGCCCCCTTTGTCCGCTTCCACCTCCTTCAAGTAAGGTCAAAAATATAACGGAATATGGAAATGTTGAAACACAAAATCATTACACGCGGAGACATCGCAGACAGACTAGTCACTTTATTCACGTCTCATCACGCGACAAAAATGTATATCTGCTCGGCATATATTCTTGTCTGCTACCACTCTCACAGAGAAAAACGGAAAAAGGGAAAAAGAAAGAGCACCAGATACATATTAACTGTTCTTAACGAACCTTCGGGGGGTATTTCGAAATAGATTTTGTCTCATGCTGTTTTTCTTGTTCGTCGCTACAGATCATCCGGCTGTTGTAAGCTCGGTTAAAGGGAGACCGGAGCTGCAAAAACTGTAGGCTATCCCAGTTTTTTTTTTAAACATCCGCGTAGCCTATATGCTTCCCCTGTTGCTTGACAAGATAAATATAGCCTACGTTGAAGTCCTACTATATAGGAGCTATGTAGTAAAATCTGAAATAAGCGAATACTGTTTCAAGGCAAAGGGTTTACTAGCCAACGGGGGAGCGTAGTGTGTCTCCCTCCAAAAAAAAAAAAAAACATTGGGTGGAGGTGTCTGGATATGTGACAGAGTCAATCGCGTGTGTGTGCGTGTGTGTTTGCGCACGCTTAGTTGCGAACATTGTCAGTGCTACCTGTTAGGCGATGCGTTGACTGGTTAACGACAGTTAGTACATACGTTTCTAAAAACTCAAGAGTCTCATAATGATAAACACATCCAAGTCACGTGCAGAACTTATCCATATTTAATTAACGATTTTTTTTACACGTAGACTGCTCTAATTAAATGAAGGATTATTCTAAGTATATGTACAGGATTGGATACAGACTGATTTCGTTATTTTGATCTGAACCCCGGTAAAAACGAGTCGGTGCTTCAGGAACATGTGTATGTAATTGCGAACTACTGTTGCGTCTTGTGGATGAGAAAATGCGCCATATGTCGGATACATCAAGGTGAGGGACACTTCAAGCTTCAATACGCATGTTGACGCCAAGGTCACGGCAAAATCGATGTTCACACCTAAAGCTGCTCACGAAGTTGGCAGCGAAATCGAGAATATGAAATATGTGTCGCGCGGATATTGGCGCCTTTCTGGTCTGTGTGGAAAATCGTGTTATTATACAGCAGGATTTAATACCAATGAACCTTTTTTTTGGTTTCCTATCGTTATAGTGGATATAAATCTCACTGTGTCTCTCACTCTCTTTCGTTCTCTGTCATTCACTGAGATGTAGTGGATGATATTGTCCTGTGTGTGCTAATGCAAATTAGAGAAAGTGAAAGTGGTATTACATTTTACATTTTTTCATTAATGTTCTTGCAATCAACAGCAGGACTTGACTGATTTCACTTATCTGTAATAAAGTAGTGGATCAAACAGAGATGAAGCAGTTAAGTAGCCAAGGACTCAACGTGATGTGACAATGTGATTATGAAAGACTGTTTGTCTATTTGTGTATGATTACAGAATGCGTTACTCTGTGAATTGCCTGCATGTCTGTCAGAGATTATTAGCTACTGTGTGTGTGCGTGTGTATGCCTGTGTGTGTGCGTGTGTGTGTGGGGGCCTGTGTGTGTGCATGTGTGCTCACCTGTTTGTGTGTGTGTGTGTGTGTCTGTGTCTGTGCATGTGTGTATGCTTGCGTGCGTGTGTGTGTGTTTGCACCTGGGCTTAATTGATATCCATCACGTTGCGAAACACCTTTTAGATGCATTGGGTTAAAATGAAAGTGTAAGTTGCTATTTTTACGTTGATTTCTTCCATGCATTCACCCCCATTTATGATTAGTTGTAGTGTAATTATCCATTTATCAGGCTTAATCGACTGGAATTCACAATTGCATAAATTAATGCACACTCAGTCAGATAATGAGCTGAGAGACTTCCTGTTAGACTCATTGAATTTAACATTTTATTTATTGAGGACGGGTGTTAAAAATGTATTATATACTGTATACGGTGTCAGGTGGTGACCCCGTGCAGGGTGGTAATTGAGCGAGAGACACCCAAGCAAGAAAGCATCATAATAATGTATAATATTACTCCTAATAATGATTAAAGACTCAAGTGAACTTATTTTTTTTTATCAGAAACTGAAAACAAATAGGCATTACGAATCAGTTATTGTCTCACAGAGGCTGAGAGTTTTAACTGGGGCCTACACATTTGAGGAGTGTTGTGAAATATGCCTTTGATGTGTTTCACAAGGCCTACAAGAATATATGGCATATTTTAGCAGGTTGTGCTACGGTTGCTGTACTGAACAGTATGTTTCCCCCTAATGGTGTGCAACGTTTTTCAACGGGCTTTGAGGTACGTTTGCTCCCGTTTGGTGGGTGTGTCGGGGGCGGAGCCTGAATCAATGACGTAGCCTCTGCTTAAAAGCCCAGAGAACGCCTTCTCAGATACCATAGGAGCAAACCGTACTTCAAACCCTACATTCAGTCCTCCCACGGTTTGCAACAGGGTGTTCAATGGCTATAGTTATCCCTAAAGTTATTGTCTATGGCACAGGTGTTAAACTCCAGTCCTGGAGGGCCGCTGTGTCTGCTGGTTTTCAGGTTGTTCTCAGAACCTGTGGTTCATTTAAGTCATTGATTGGCTAAAGAATCCACAGGCCTTGTTCTCTGGGCCTTAATTGACAGCTGATTGAAAGGAAACCACAAAAACCTGCAGACACTGCGGCCCCCTTGGGATTCAGTTTGACACCCCTGGTCTATAGTCATTGTTCTTGGTGTGGGCAAGAACCATAACAATAACAATGTGAGCGTCCACACTGCTGAATGATAACATTTTGTAAATAGACTCTTGGCTATTAGGCTATGTCACCTGCCATTTCTCCTGGACTGGAAGTTGACCTGCCGTAGTCGCAAACTGCCTGGCTATCAGTGTTTTATCGTTCATGACGCTGAAAGATAAACGCTTGGGAAGTGATCCCAACAATATCATTCCTCACTGTTATGCGTACCTCGTCATCCACTTGAGTTAGAACAATTTTTAAAACCTTTATAGTTATTGTTATCATTACAGTTCTTGGTGAGGACGAGGCCCAAGTCTCCCTGATGGCTGCAGGAGATCTCGGGCTCTTCGGTCCCCGTCAAACCCCACCTGCCATAACGGCATTGAGACGGGCATCACAACCCAAATCATTTTACCCGTCTGTTAAAAACAGCAGCATCATCGCAGGACGTTATGTAGCCTACCGAAGGGCTTTTTCTGCACTGCTGCCTCTGAATCAGTGAACACAGAGAGATGTAGCTATACGCAATCCCTGCAGGCAAATGTAGTCCAAGTTTTTGCGCTTAACTTCCTGTACAAATGCAACAGTATGGTTGAGAGCTCTGTTTTCATTACCGGGGCCCTGACACTGCGGGAGACAGCAAATATATGCTTTGGCAGAGTATGGAAGGAGGCAGGAGGATGTAGTTAATAAAGACTTGGGTTTGCAGGCTGAATCGAGCAGGGCTGCTTCATGTTCCAGGCTCTGCCCTTCTGCCCTTGAACAATGCACCTACACTAGAATGGACTCAGTAAATATACATATTCCTAAATGGATCACTTTTAGAACGAGAGCTCTGTAAATTGCTCTGGACAGGGGTATCTGCAAAGCAAATAGCTTCGGTCCTTTTCAAGGTCTGCCGTGGAAAGATTCATTGCCACTGCGTGCCGCACTGAATTTAAGAAGCCGTAGCTATCGATTTGACCCGTTTCTGAGTTTATCGAGTTGTTCTTGCGAAGTATCAGACTTTTTCTGTGAGAAAATGATGTAAGATCTCGTGCCAAAGGTGTCTTTCTCTGAATTTGTCTTTGTGTGTTGTATTTTCGCAGGAAAACTAGTGTGATCTTTACTTTGGACGATCAAAGGATTGATATTTCAGATTTACATTCAATGTTGGTTTACTTCTTGACAGGACTTTTTGGGAGCCTTTGGAAGATGTAATTTTTTTGTGCAATGGATGACAGATGGGGGGACTTGTATGGGATGGGGTGACCTATATTAAGACTGGTCATTTTTAATTTGTGGTTAAATAGACAAAAACGATATGAGCTCACAGGGGACCCCTACTGGTTGTAGGGGCTTAACGCACCCACATACTCTGCATAGTGTTGTTTGGAATAACAACACAACAAGATAACATTCAAATCGCATTGCTGTAATTTTCCTTTTAACTTAAAAATAATGGTCAAGGGATAACTTGATAAATGCACATGTTGGAAAAATACTTCAATCAGACTTCCCTGAACTTTGTACTTTGTAATTAACATCATGCATTTTTAAAGGCTATGCTAACATAAACATATTTTTGCGAAACAATGTTCCCCTCAGAAAGAGTCACACAGAACTACGCCCACTTAAACACAATGTGCACTCAGGCACATCTACGCACTCGCATGCACCACATTTGAGAAATTCAGATTTAATGTGAAACTACACGCTCCCCAGAAATGATCCAATTTCAGTAGCTTGCAAGCAATGCAAATGAGTAAATCTTAACCACCATTTACTCAGTTGAAATCAAAACGGGAGCTTCAACACTGTGGGCTCAATCGTCTTTAGAAGTGCCAAATTTTAAAGCAATCTGTTCACATACTGTATGTAATCAAAAGAATCCACAGAATTCCACAGCTTAATTTTATTTCCCTGAGGCGCATTCTTAAACCATCTCCTCATTAACTGCTGTACATATTAACATGCTATTTGGCATGTGGGATCCCTTGGGTATTGTTCCTAAGATTCATATAAAAAGACATTATACTGTATGTTTAACAGTGCTGCAGCCATTAAAGACATTAAAACACATAGCACTTAAAAAAACATAAATTCTATAGTAATTGTTCAGTTGTTGAAATGTTCTTATGGCAGAGATGGTGTCGAAAGGTCACATTTTGCTTTCTTAAAAACATTTTTTGCTGAAATCATTTGAAATATATGTTTCTTAAAGCTTAAAAAACATAACAGAAAGTGAACATTTGATAGCACATGTATGGCTGATGGTTGATGTCTTTGCTTATTTTTTGATTTTTGATTTTTGATTTTACCAGACATTTCCAGATGGAATAAGCAACCACGGTGAATTTTAAATGATATGCTATATGCTATAAATGCTTTTACACTAACTGCCTTTTAACTGTAAACATTTAACTATATGTATTTCAGAGTAAAACCCCTTCAAATGGACCATCTTGTTTTTGTGGCGGTCCTGTCAATATGTACATAAAACACATTTATACAGCATTGTTGTATCAAATAAAGATATTTTATGAAATTAATAAAACAAAGAGAAACCAAGATAAAACAATGTCAGTTAATGAATCATTTTACATGATAGTCAACAAGAGCCAAGAGCAGTCCTTTACTAGGTGCAGTAAGCCGGCTGTTCTAAGATAACATCCATCCATCCATCCATTATCTGAACCCGCTTATCCTTAACAGGGTCGCAGGGGGGCTGGAGCCTATCCCAGCATACATTGGGCAAAAGGCAGGAATACACCCTGGACAGGTTTCCAGTCCATCGCAGGGCACACACAACATTCATTCACACACTCATGCACTCATACCTACGGGCAATTTAGACTCTCCAATCAGCCTAACATGCGTGTCTTTGGACTGTGGGAGGAAACCGGAGTACCCGGAGAAAACCCACGCGAACACGGGGAGAACATGCAAGCTCCGCACAGAGAGGCCGACAGGGATTCGAACCCAGGACCTCCTTGCTGTGAGGCGGCAGTGCTACCCACTGCACCTAAGATAACATGCCACATTAATACTGAAATATTACCTCAGAGACTTCATTTAAATTCCGTGTATGAATTACCCTGATATATACAGGACGGTTGGATGGTTGGCTTCTCAGCTGTTTCAGATTATTCAGGTGTATTCAGGTGTATTCAGTCATGCAGATTTAAGAAAACTCTGAGAATCTAGTCTTGATTGAAGGCTTTTGACTGCCTTTGGAGTCTGTTATTGGTGTTTAACCTCACTTTAACATCCTATTCATTTTTCAGTTTCAAATCCAATGTGCTGGAGAACAGAGCCAAAAGAACAGAAATTCTACCACTGTCCACAGTCTTACAGACAGAACTGTATACTGCAAACGTATAATCAATAATAATTCTGTACTTAGAGGACGCTTTCATCCAAAGCGACTTGGGGTTAAGGGCCTCGATCATGTTCACAACAACTGTGTGGATCTTATTGTGGCTACACCAGGACTTGAACCAACAGCCTTCCGGGACTCAGTCATGCACCTTAGCCATTAGGCTACGTGTAGACCCGTCTAAGTGGCTGGTGTATGATGCTATAAGCAGTTGAAAGCTTTGGTTGTAGTTCTGCCTCTTACACAGCCTCTTTTCTCTTCTCTTGGGTTCTGCCGCTGTTTCATGGTCAGTGGCCCGGTCTGTCACATTACGACTCGGCTGAGCCACTGATACGTCAGGGTCATTACAAACACCGCGGCGGAGAAGTCTGTCGTTCCCGATATTCGCGTGTTCTCCACGGCCTGATGTGCAGCTGAAAGCATTGTGGCTGTGCCTGTTTTAATTACGCTTTAGCAGTGAGCCACACGGCCCCCTTTGGCAGTTCGCGAGCAGTTGTCACACATGGCTTAACTTTCTGAGTCTGCTGTCGGACATACTGTAGGCTTTCATGTGAGACTTGTGTATTTTTTTATCAGCATCAGATTTGTCACACTGTTATGTAAAATCTTTCTTCTTCTTCTTCTTCTTCTTCTTCTTTTGTTTATTCTTCTCATTCTTTTTACTTTTGTCATCATCATTATTATTTCCGTATTTTGCCATTTTGTACTTTGTTCACATGTCTATTTCTGGATTATATTAAAAAATCCATAAACCACTTTTCATGCCCTTCCAAAAGAAATTATGTGAAATATTCCATTTAAAAATAATTTGATATTTTCTCATCGGATTGACTTTTGAACATTTGAACATTTCCAGATGAGGAAATATGTAAGTGAGTGTAAATTAACATTTTCTGAAGTCACTGACATAAAATGTGAACTATAATTTTCACTTGTGAAAACAAAACTTGCGACTTGAAAAAGCAGACGTTACACTTTTCTGCTCTCTCTTATGTGGAATTATGTTTTATAGTTCAGACGTGCACTCTTCACATGTTGGGTGTTTATATGTGGTTTTTCAACACATGTGTTTTCATAATTGCCCATTGTGGTGATTAAAGAAGGGGAAGCCCTTAGCTCTCAGGCCCTTGTGGAGCTGTCAGAGAAATGTCCCATAATCCACCGGTAATCTCTCTCGCCACCCAGGCGAGCCAGCCCGCCTAATTAAAGCCACTCCCCCCCCCCCCCTGAGGAGAGCTGGGGGCCGGGGAAGCTGGGAAGGCACTTGAGAAGATGGCCGACGCTCGCCACCATAGAAATCTGTTTGAATAAATAAGATAAAAACAAATTTGCCTGGAGAGTGGGGTTTTGATTCAGTGAAATCAATGCAGGGAGAATTATTGAGTCTTTGAGGTCTGACGCCAGACCGGTGGTTTAAAATCTGATTGATATTTGCATCTGTCATATTATCTTGTGGGGAGAGGACGGAGAGATGAAATTTTTATACAGTTCCATTACAGGAGAAGGAGAAGGAGAAAGAAGGAGGGGTTGTTGAAGGAGTTGATGTTCTTTGTGAACTTGAATTTGACGTTGATGTTTCACAACATTGTAGTAAGCCAGTCACAACTTGCTGCCAACCTCTCCTCTCTTCATATGGTTTGATTGAAGCAACAAGAATGGCGAACAGAAAGCTACGGATTTCCAGACATCCTCCGTAACACGTTCCGTCCCGAGGTTCCGTGCCGTTTCAGGTCCATAGCGGTGATACCGCCTTCCTCAATTCACCTGCAAGTCGAGCGCTAAAGCCGTGAAATCCAGGGGTTTTTAAATGTAATTTAGAGCTCAGGGCGAACGTATAATAGAGCGCGTTCGCTCTCTGGGTGAAATAACAGACGGCGGCGATGGCTTACACGTTTATTGATTCCCGCTGTCTACCTAGCGGAATGCTCTGCTGCTGATAGTTCGCACCGCCCTGCTGCAGACAGCCGGGCAGACCGGTGGGTCTCTCGGCAGACAGTCTCCCTCCGGCCCGAGGAGGAGGAAATCCCATCGTATTTATAGATCTGTTGCATTTTTCATGGGCTTCGTTTTAAGGGGGGAAATATAATTGTGAGAAAACATGGCAGAAGTAAGCAAGCTTATGGATTATTGATCTTCGGCGCTGTGCATGGGAAAGCAGATGCGCGCCTTGACCTCGAAGGCCGGGGGGTGTTGGTGCCCAAACATGCTCAATCCAGCTCTTAAATGTGCAAGATTTTTGTGTTGAAACATTGTTACAAGGCCATTGTGAATCCCTTCCTATCATTGAAAAAGGCTCTACAGGTTGACTCTGCCTGTGTTTATAGTCTTTAAATTCGGGTTTCAAAATATACAGTTGACAGACCGACACTCTGTACCAAAACATTGTATAACTGTTCAACAATTCAAGCTCAGTGGTTGAAAATTGGTTCTAATTGCCACAGCCAATGGCCTTTCAATGTCAGCATGTTTACACAGAGGGGGGAGGGATAAACAGTGTTGTGGTTTGAGGGTGTTTGTTGCTGCTATTCCTCTCTTGACCGTTACAAGTCCGAACTGACCTATTGCACCTTTAACCCTGCCGATGGGAGAATTCGGAGCTTCAGGACTCCAACTGTCAGTGGCATCAGGCGCTTACTAATCATAATACTGCGTTATTCAGCTGACCCTTTTATCCAAAGCGACTAAGCAGGAGTGACTCCACCCTGAGCAATGTGAAGTTAAGGGCTTTGCTCAAGGGCCCAACAGCTGTGTGGATCTTATTGTGGCTACACTGGCTTGAACCACCAACCTTTCAGGTCCCAGTCATGTACCTTAGTCACTAGGCTACAGGCTGCCCCATAATCGCAACCTTCCCCCCGCAATCGCTTACTGATAATCACAGTGTTTGCTATGGAGGAAAAATACCCCATTTTTGATTGGTTCATAGCGATGAGAGCCCCGTGCCCTGTAGACGGTCACTCCACCCAGAACGGGGCACTTGAAACCTCGTTCTCCTGCCTCCAGTGTGCGCCTGATTGTGTGCTTTTCTCCGGGCCTCATCATATCGCAATCACGTTCTGCAATTTGCCGTCGCTTCTGCGGAATCGTACCGGGAAAAACCTGGGGGAAATAATAACAGTAATTTAATAACGGTTTATTTTCATGAGGCCGCGGGATGGAGAGCGGGGACGGATGATGCCCTGCCACGCCGCGGTGGAGAGTGGTGAGGAGATTGATGCGTGACGCAGGGCCTGTTTGCGTCTTGTGAAAACCGCCTCATTCCGGTCACGAGGATCAGAGCACAATGCCCCGTAGAGGCCGCGGTGCCAAATGCCTGCTCCCTCTTTTGGGTTTGAGTTCCCCCTTCTACCTGCCATAGATACGGTTGCCGTGAGCCGGTGTGCTTCCAGAAACAGGCCAGGGGGGACACTCGAGGAAGCGATTTATGATTTAACCCCGACAGGACGTGTTCCAGGGTGCTGATTGGCTGCTGACGCAGAGGGGCGGTCTGGTGAAGAAGCTGTTTGGCTGCTGACACAGATGGAAGGACTGGTGAGAAAGTAGATTGGTTGCTGAAGCAGATGGGCAGTCTGGTGAGATTGCTGATTGGGCAATTAACCACATCTCCACTTTGAGAGATTAGCGTTTGGCATGTTGACTCCTCTTCCCCTTTGGCTGTGGGGTTCAGCAGGACCACTGTCCACTGAGAAGTCCCATCAACCCTTTCAGGTGTGAGGTCACAAATGTGGGATTAGAATGTTCTTAACGGACCATTCTAATGCTCACTGCTGGTAATGGAAAGCAATGGAGTTCTAGAACTCCATCAATAACATGAACGCATGAATGTGTACATGTATGTTTCATATGTGTGCTTGTGTGCATGCATGCATGTCTGAGAGCTAGAGAGGCTGAAAAATGAGGGTGGAGAGGTACAGAGAGAAGAAGAGCGAGAGAAATATGGAGAGAGAGAAAGAGAGGGAGAGAGAATGGGCTTG
>NC_083766.1:20546571-20611571 GCF_963514075.1 Conger conger | reverse complement strand
AGAACAGACTTCTGTCATTTAAGCTCCTATCAGGAAATGTCGGACGGCATAAATACGAAGGCTAATTAAATAATTAAGTTGGCGTGAAATCAGAAAGAGATACGGCCCTCCTTGCTTGCCTTTTGTTTAAAGGTTTCCCCGCCTGCCTCTGCTAGAGTACAGTTCTGTTTTTGCAGGGCCCTATCTTGGGGATATTTGTTTCTTGACGTTTATTTTGAAAAACAATAAGCCGGCGATTATTATTTGTTCTTTTGGGTGTTACTTACTCAATCACCTCCCTGTTTGAGGGCTCCAACTGACACCGTTTTAAATAAAGCAAATATTTTGAAATTGGATAAGTGGTTATACCTCGCCCCCTTATCCCCTTAAAGGACTGTGACTCGAGGAGGCCCGTGCACACTTCACAGGGCTGACTCATACTTCAGATCCACTGCCATCATCTGCACTGAAAATACAGCACACTACATACTGCACTGCAAATACAGCACACTACATACTGCCCTGCAAATACAGCACACTACATACTGCACTGCAAATACAGCACACTACATACTGCACTGCAAATACAGCACACTACATACTGCACTGCAAATACAGCACACTACATACTGCACTGCAAATATAGTGCACTACATACTGCACTGCAAATACAGCACACTACACACTGCATTGCAAATACAACCCACTACATACTGCACCAGAGATCAACCACAAACTAGCCTCTGTACTGTACATATAGCAAACTACATACTCTACTACAAATACAGCATACTATACAGTGCAATGTAAATATAGCACATGACATATACCACTGCATAAGAGATATGGGCATATTCAGATACATTTTGTTGATTTTTAGACATTTTGGCATTTTACTGAATAAAGTTAAGTTGCTGGGGTTGGGAGTGGTGGTCTGTATTACTGAAAGGTCAGTGGATATGCAGCATTTGTTTTCTTACATTCTATTACTTCTATTACCCCAGACTTACCCCAGACTGTATTTAGCTGACAGAGGCTCATACTCCATGGGTGTACACAGTCATATTTCGACCTTCAGCGGCAGTTACATCCTTAGCAGGAATCCATAAAAAAGGTCAATCCAGATAAATGATCAGTTTAATTGGGCAATTAGCAGAAGGCCAGCACATAATCCCACCATACGGGATGGGCACTTCAGGAATAGATTTTGACACCTCCGGTTTAGACGTATGAAGCAGGAGAGAGATGATAGGTAATGAAATGTGGGGCTTCTTGTGCAAACATTGTGAACGAGCGCAAACAGAGCGATGATGCGGTGGTAAAGGGCAGCTGGTTAGGTGCCAAAAACCCGTTCGCGAGAATCCGAGAGAGCAGAGTTAAAGCAAGTGCGGCTCCGAAAAAACCTGTGTGTTTGTTAGCATTACACTCATTATCACTACATGCTAGCTTGTCAGACAGAAATGCTGTAGTTATGTAATATATGCGTTAGCAGCGCTAAGCTACTGGAACAGCAGTAGAGGCAGCCACTGGAGCCTCTGGTGGAAGCTACACCATGACTGTATGACCCCAGGTCCTGAACTGGCATGCCTTGCCACCCCTCCCCCAGAAGAGGGGCGAGACCCTCGGTAGCTTCCAGCGAGTTCTGCCCCAGAGCGTGCCAGCGATACGCTGCATGTCTTTGGACTGTTGGGGGTATAAACTATAGTACCCAGTGGAAACCGGCACGAACACGGGGAGAACATGCAGTCTCCACACAGAAAGTCCCTGGGTCAAACTTGCAGTGAGGTGACAAGGTTCATCGGTGCAATACCGTACCATCCTTGTTTGTTTATTTATTTATTTATTTTATATATGTGTGTACACTATCAGAAATAAAGGTACGAAAAGTGTGCTAAACGGTGCAAATGCTTGTTGCTGGGGCGGTACCCTATAGGTACATAGGTACCCCTAGCCAGCGATATATACCAAATTTGCACATTTTTTGCTTGGAAAACATAATTTGTACCTAAAGATTCCTGTACTTTCAGGGTGCATTTGGGAAATTTGATCCTTGAAAATCAAAGATCACCATCACTGTCACTTTATTTCTAAGCATGTATGACACAGGGGGGAAGGAGTTCCCTCGTGGTGATTCAGTCAGTGGGGAGACCAGAGTGCAGTGGTGTTGGTGGTATACTGAAGTAGGGGGTGGTGGTAGACTGGAGTAGGGGGGTGGGAGTACACTGGAGTAGGGGGTGGGAGTACACTGGATTAGGGAGGGTGTTGGTAGACTGCAGTAGGGGGGAGGGAGTTCCTTCGCAGTGATTCAGTCAGTGGGGTGACCGGTGTGCAGTGGTGTTGGTGGTAGACTGCAGTAGGGGGGAGGGAGTTCCCTCGCAGTGATTCAGTCAGTGGGGTGACCGGTGTGCAGTGGTGTTGGTGGTAGACTGCAGTAAGGGGGAGGCACCCTTTCCCCCCGCAGCCTGAATCAGACGGAGGCTGTACGTTGGATTTATGTTCTGTTTGCGTTAGATTTACGCTCCGGCCGCGTGGCGAGATGATCCGCTCATCAGCCGCGCTGTAAATCTGCAGATATTTAGCAGCCCCGTCTGAGTCCCAGTCTGAGGCCCCATCAATCACGCTGCCCTGCCACGCCTTGGCTCCGCCCCCGAGGTCTGGGACACGGCTATTTATTTCAATTCACACACTGTCGACTCAGCAGTTCAGTGAAGGGGAGAGAGAGAGAGAGAGAGAGAGCGAGAGATATAGAGAGAGAGGGAGAGAGAGGGGGGAGAGGGTGAGAGAAAGAAAGAGGGAGAGAACGATATAGAGGGAGAGAGAGAGGGAGAAACAGAGCGGGAGGGAGCAATATAGGTAGAGGGAGAGTGAGAGATAGAGAGATGGGGGGTACACAGATTTCACATGGTTTGAGTGTAGAGCTGAAAAATCTGTATTTCTGCATTCCTGCATCACACCCCAAACCAAAATGTCCTGTCCTATCTCTCTTTGTACTGTTTACGTACCCCCCCCCCCGATCGCCTCTCTCCCTCTCTATATATGTTTCTCTCTCCCCCTCTCTCTCTCTGTATCTCTCTCACTCTCCCTCCCTCTCTCTCTCTGTATCTCACTCTCTCCCTCCTTACTGAACTGCTGAGCTGTCTGAATTGGAATAAATAGCTGTGTGCAGTGTGAGAAATAAAGAGACAGTGGAGGTATTGTTCTTCAAGGATCAGATTTCTCAAACATACCATGAAAGACCTTTTTTTTAAATACTTTTTTCAAGCCAAAAAGGTACAAATTTGTTATATTGCTGGAAAGGTAGGGGTACAATTTTATGTACCTATAGGGTACTGCCCAGCGACAAGTACCTTTTTGGGCACTTTTCAAACCTTTTTTTCTGAGAGTGTGCTCGACTCTGCGGTGGAGCCAAAACTCTTTTGCTTTCTTTTTTGAAAATTATTTTTTTAATAATGTATTTGCAGTAGCTGAAAGTCCATACACAGTCACCTTCCCCACTGCGTAAGGATAACCACCATCCCCACTTCTTTAATAATCCATTCCAGAGCTGGCCAGTTCTGATCTTACCTCACTTGGAATTGTGTTTGGGATATTGAAAACGTTGAAGGACATTGTTATGTGAGTGGGAGCTCATCTACTTTCATCGATATTGTTTGATATCTTATTATTCCTCTCTCCTTGTCTTTGGCTTCCCAGATAATTATATAACCAGTTCCTGCCAACCTTGAGGCCATTTTAAAACAGCAACACACTCCTTTGTATACAACATAGCGGATTTGACTCGATAAACATGCCCCTAACTAATTAAAATTATAACTACTAACAAGTTGTTTAATTATTGTGTGTATGTTTTTAAAATTCACAACTTTTTACAATTATTTTGGTTATTGCTGAGGTTGCCAAAGTATGATTGTGAAGACTGTTATTTTCATGAACACAAAAAACCCAGTAATTAATCATGATTAGCATGTCAATGAGCAAAGAGGTGGTACACAGTAACAACCAGACATAAATACATTGGCAAAATAGTTGTTTGAACTCTAAAAATACTAATTATTATTTTTCAGGCTGAAATTATTTTAATAATATTTTACAGTACGCTAGTGTTCATAGAGACTGACTAAAGCAGTCTACCTAGTACATGCTTAACTCATACTGTTTTCTATGTGTATGTATTATTAAAAAGTGGGCCTATTTGAATAAAGTGTAGGTAAACACTACTAATATAAGAAGGCTCATGTTGGTTTTCTGCAGAGGTAACCAAAATTGACATGTGCATAGTATTATATCTGTACTTAAAATAAAGCCCTGGGTTATTCGCTCACACGATGTCACAATCTGACATGATAATGCCGGCTTACATGTACTGCCATCTGACACGCCTTATAAACAAGTCGGCAGCAAAACACTCTGCATAATTCAACAGACACGCTGCATGGTGTGCACTTCAGCGATCCCTGCACGCAACATGGGCAGCAGAATGGACTGCTGCATTGTACTCACTGTACAGACCTGGCCTGAGATGATGATGATGATGATGATGATGGTTGATGTTGTTGTCGTTGTTGTATGTCACCACCCATCTGTTACAATACTAGATGTTTTGATTTTATTATCTAGTGAAATAAGTTAATTTTCAGGAGTTAAAAAAGTGCATTTTTTAGATTACAGTTATTTTGCTGATGCTTTTATCCAAAGCCACTTGATTGGACTAAGCAGGGGACAATCCCCCTGGAGCAAAGTGGGGTTAAGGGCCTTGCTCAAGGTTCCAACAGCTGCACTGGTCTTACTGTGGCTATACTGTGGCTTGAACCACCAACCTTCTGGGTCCCGGTCAAGCACCTTAACCGCTAGCTAACACAATTTCAGGTGTAGTGTATGTTTTCCAAAGCCCAGGTTCTTTTTGTGCAAGATAAATTATATTTTAAACTCTACCCGAAGTTTCTGACGACCTGCCAACTTTACAGCATTGGGTATCATGGTGTTCAGGAGTTCAAGTGTTCTTTGAGGGAAGACCAGCAACTGATATATGAGAGGACACATCCGTCTCCGAGACATTCCTGTCTGGCGTCTGCGGCTGTCTGCCTGGGCTCTGACTGGAGCAGATTCGGCCTCTCGCTCGCTTTCTGCGCTGTGTGCGCCTGCACCTTTAACCGCTTACTGCGGTGTTCCGGTTATTCTGCGGAGACATTCTGCACTCACAGAAATAACCCCGCAGTGGAGGTGCATTTCTGTTCTTCAAATTTCCCAATGTACCCTGAAAGTGCAGTAATGTTCTCTTTGGTGTGAGTATGTTTTCCAAGCAAAACATAGTACAAATTAGTTATATATTGCTGGCTATGGGCCCAGTTTTATGCACCAATAGGGTACCACCCCGGCAACAAGCATTTGTACTGTTTTAGGCACTTTTCTTACCTTTATTTCTGTGTGTGAAGCACGCTGCGCGTTCTCTATCAGGGCCTGACCTGCCTCCTACTCCTTCTCTGTTTACTTCTCTGTTTTCCTATCTCTCCCTCTCTCACTCACTCGGTCGTGTGTGAGACTTCAGCCAGCCAGTGCAGCAGTTCGGAACATTCCGGTGAGAGTTCAGGTGACAGCAAACTCACCCGTGCCTTGCGTGCTCTCGTATGTGCTTTCCATGTGTATGAGTTTGGATGAGCCCGCGTTTGCGTGCGGACGCACACGTGTATGTTCTATGTTCGCGGACATGCGTGTACTGTACGTGTGTACTTGCCTGCTTTTGATTAGCACCTCTCTTGATTAACGTTGAGCTTTGATTAACATTGAATTACTGCACTCTAATGAATCGTGACTGGCTTTACTGATCCCACACGACACAGTAATTGAACACTTTTCTGACCCCCCTCTTTATAAGTGCCATGATCTTACTTTGCCGCTGTATGAATTACCATATTCACCGTGCCAGTTATAACAGTCAAACATTGTGTGGTTATTTATTTTCTCCAGAAGGCTACGATGTTTGTGGTTACAGCCAAGGTTTTTTTAAAATAGACACATACTGTTGAATATAACAGCTGCGTGGAAGAGAAAGAAAATACAGTAGTTTAAAATGCAATGGAAGTCATTCCCTGCTAGGTGTTGTACTGGGGACTTTAACGGGATGAAAAGGACGAATCTGAGTCAGGAATGAGTCCCAGCGCAATGTCTCTGTCACCAGAGACACAGCTAAGGGGGTAGATTTGGGACATACGCATAAATTATGTGAAACACGAAAATACACCCCCCAATGCACAAAGGTATGCAGAAGATGATAACTGTAAAAGTAAACATTCAACCCAACCCAACTCAGTTCGTCAGTTCCTGATTCAGTTCATTTTGAATACACCCTAAAATGGCTTCCTGGCTATGTCGCTGTGTGGACCATGGCAGATGTGATGAGGATGGTTGTTTACTCTCCACCTCACAGTCGCCATTGTTGCTGCTGTTGCATTGGTATGTTCCAGTTGTTTTACAGGGAATTGTGCCATATGGACCACAAACCTGCTGGAGAAATCAAGGCTATTGATGCAGACTGTGCGGTCATGGAAGGTTCTGGCAAATTAACTTTGTCTTCTGTCAGAAACACAAACCTCACTTGCTATCTTATTCTCTGAATGTTCAGGCAGATTTGACACAAAATAGACACAGGTGTCCAGACATGTACTATGTCTCTTTTCCTGCCAGTATGGCCCTTCTTCCAGGAAATCAGCAGTTTATGAAATACTCAAACCACCCTGTCTGGCACCAACAATCATCCTACAATCAAAGTCATTTAGATCACATTTTGTCCCTATTTTGTCATTTGGTCTGAAAAACAGCTGAACCTCTTGACCACGTCTGCATGTTTCTTATGCATTTGGTTGCTGCCACATGATTGGCTGATTCACAAACACACACTCACACACAAACATTAAATGTAAGAACACACACAGGAACAGTCAAATGTAAAATATTTGACACAATGGAATATTGAAGTAGACAAATGTACGGCAGACATCATTATTCTGATACCTGATGTACCATGGTCAGGCCGAGAATGTTTTAGTATGAAATACTGCCAGAGGTCAGGGTAAGACTGTGTGAATATGCTGGGTAAGAATGTCTGAATATCTCACAGCGGACACAGTGAGAATGTTGGAGCAGAAATGACAGAGGTTAAGGTGAGATTGTTTGAATAATGATCGCAGAGGTCACATTATGAATGGTTAATGGGAAAAATGGGGGGTCAAAGTAATAATGTTTTAAAAGTCCTGTATGTTTCAGCATTATCCATCAGTTATTTTAAATAATTGCAACCCGCTGGTTTGAGGGTGATGTTTACTGTGGTCACACTTTACAATAAGGTTCATGAATTGGCATTAGCTAATGTAGCTGTTAACATGATATTTATACATTACCAAACTTTAGGATGAACATATAATTAGTTAGCCATTAACAAATACTTTTAACTGACATTTCCATTGCAATATGAATTGGCAATAACTAATGTAGTTGTCGGGCAGCACGGATGGTGCAGTGGGTAGCACTGCTGCCCCATGGCAAGGAGGTCCTGGGTTCGAATCCCTGTTGGCCGGGGCCTCTCTGTGTGGAGTTTGCATGTTCTCCTCGTGTTTGCGTGGGTTTCCTCCGGGTACTCCGGTTTCCTCCCACAGTCCAAAAACATGCAGGTTAGGCTGATTGGAGAGTCTAAATTGCCCATAGGTATGAATGTGTGAGTGAATGGTGTGTGTGCCCTGCGATGGACTGGCAACCTGTCCAGGGTGTATTCCTGCCTTTCGCCCAATGTATGCTGGGATAGGCTCCAGCCCCCCTGCGACCCTGTTCAGGATAAGCGGGTTAGGATAATGAATGAATGAATGAATGAATAATGTAGTTGTTAACATGAATTAATGATGTACAAATACACTATCAGAGCTGTACAGATTAGCTTAGTAGTAACAGCTACATTAGTTCATGCCAATTCATAGAAACCTTATTGTAAGGTGTTACCTTTGCTGCTTACTCCAAGAAGAGTCACAACAAATCAGTGAGAAGGGGAACACACACCACACAGCAGAAACTGTGGTATGAGTCGATCAACCCACAGTGTGCTATGGCTCTAACCTTGAGAAAATAATTAAAGTAAGATTTACATTGATTTGAGACTTACATTTTTTTTTTTTCTGCAGGGCTCTCCGTGGAAGCATTATAACAGGCAATATTTGCTTACATAGTAATATTTGTAGTTCAGAACAAATTGCTAGGGGGAAACAATTTATCTGAACTGTTTTGATATTCCGTTGCTTAGAAAACTAAGATACTAATCATCAGCTTTTCATTTTTCACTCCATTAATAAATTCTATGCATGTCAAAGCTTTCTTCCCTCCCATCTGTATAATAGAGAGTAGGTGGCAGTGATTTTCTTATTCATTTGGATAGAGCACTTATCTCTATCATAATTATCTCTTTTAAAAAAGCATCAATGGAGTGCCATGGCATTCTTGGGTGTTGACTTTCCAAGTAGCTGAGTATTTATTCAAGACAAAACAAAAATGGGCCAGGTTCACAGACATAGATTAAGCTTGGTCCTTGACAGAATTGAGTTTTGTGTGGAGGATCTCAGACAGATTAAAAATAGGTAATTTTGGACTTCTAACGGTCAAGAGAGGAATAGCAGCAACAAACACCTTCAAACCACAGCACTGTTTATCCCTCCAACTTCTCTTTAAACGCGCTGGCGTTGAACCGCCATTGGCTGCAGCAATTGGAACCAATTTTAACCAATGAGTTTGAATTATTGTACAGTTATACAATGTTTTGGTACAGAGTGTCAGGCCGTCAACTGTATGCTTTGAAACCGGAATTATTATAAACACTGGCAGAGGGTGAGTCAACATGTCAGTGAGTCTTTTTCAATGATAGGAAGGGATTAGTCTTGTAGCAGTGTTTTAACAAAAAAAATTGTACCTTTAAACCAGGACTAGGCTTAATCTGTATCTGGGGAAACTAGCCCTTTAAGCGACAACGGTTTGCAAATTCCAAAAAGCAAGGAAATTAATGCACTGCTATGACATGATTTGAGTGCATTCCAACACACACCGCTTTTCAGAAATACTCTGTCTAGTAAGTGGCTTCATTTCAGATAAAATGTGCTTACCACCGGGCAGGCCAGTGGAGTGGGTGTCCTAGCTCTGCTAACATTAGTTCTGGCTAGCAATGCAATATTACGTTTAATGGCAATACATTGGCGTAGCTCGCTGCGAGCTGGAGATAGATAGACTCTGTGAAGGTTTTTACTGGCTCACACAATTGCTGTAAGTTGTGCAATGTAAGCTGTCCGACACTGTTAGACATAGCTACACTGACAACAGAGACTGAAACCAGGCTTCAGTGGGTAAGGGGGAAATATGACTTTGGATACTACCTACTTTTACTGGTGTGGATAGCGCTGTGACAAACCAGTTAGCAATGATTCGTTTTTTAGCTTATATCCAAAGCAACTTACAGCTGATTCGACTAAGGACTGGACAATCACTTCTGCAGCAATCCTGGGTTAAGTGCCTGTGCTGTGCTGTTCTTACCATGGCTACACTGGGGCTTGACCCATCAACCTTCTGGGCCCCAGTCATGCACCTTAACCACTAGGCCACAGGTGGCCCTTAGCTAGCATCTCTAACATTATCGCATTGCCACTAGCCGCCTGTTTCTTATCTAACCTGCTTCCTGCACTTCAGGTCTTTGTACCAGACTCAAAGGATGACTAGCCGGAGCCAATGAAAGGAAACCCTGACATGATAAACTCACAATTCATCGAAGATGTGTCGGTTATTATTGTTTATCTGCATTTCTGTACTTGCATTCAGGTGAATTTATTTCCCTTTTTCAAAGAAATCAACTGCTTTTAAAACCACAGCCTTGGAAACCCAGAATATCTATGCCCCTTGGAGAAGGTAGACTAGAGGCAGACAGCCAGCCTTACGTGTGCTGCTCTATTGTGTTTGTAAAATCTACTTGTCAGCCTTTTTATGAGATTAACAAAAGAGTCAGACATGCGAGGCAAATGAGAGATATTCATAATTTGCTATTTTCTGCCTCTTCAGTTCATTCGAGTTCCTGTGGAGGTACAGTACTTTAAATCTTTTAGGTTCCTGCTACCAGGAACTTATAATGCTACTGTTACATCACCAACTGATGACAATGCGTTGCTGCGGTTTGCTAACTCAACAGATCAAAGCTTCGACTGCTCTGCTGAGCTTATTATACAGACGTATATAATTGCTCTGATGTTGAAAATGTGGCTTGTTCACTTTTTAGATATCTGTCGGTAGTTTTTAACGTCTTGGGAAGGTAGAGACTATTTTCTTGGGTCCGGGATATAAAAGGGGTACTGATGTGTTGCTGATTGGAAAAAATGATTTGGGCAGAGAACATAACACAAACCTCCTGTCAATTATGCAGCCTTGATAAAGCCTTGGTTTCAACCTGCTCTGGATTTGCAGTTATTGGAGCAGCGGAATCAGTGAATGTACTGTTCATGACTCACTGACAATATGAAGTGTGCACTGTTCAACCTGTATGTATGCAGGTCTTGTAAGTTTGTAGCTGGTCTTGAGGTTCAGTCATTTGTCCAAGTAGCTATGCTTGTGTGTGTAGCTGTGTGTAACTCTGTGTGTCTGCGTGTGTACATGTCTATGTGCATGTGTAGCTGTGTGCGTGTGTGTAGCTGCGTGTGAGTGTATATATGTGTGCCTTTGTGGGCGTGTGCACACACGTGTCCATGTGTGTAGCTGTGTATGTGTGTGTATGTGTGTGTAGCTGTGCGTGTGTATGTGTGTAGCCATGTGTGTGCAGTGCAGTCTGTTGTGTGGGAGCAGGGTGCAGTATCAGTATCCCTGCAGTGGGAGTCTGCAGTGCAGTGTATGCTAACCACAGCCCCTGCCCTCTGCTACACACAGTCCCTGAGCTCATTTATTTATAATACACACACACACTCACACACACACACACACACACACAAATACACACACTCACAAATACACACACACACTCACAAATACACACACACTCACAAATACACACTCACACACTCACACACTCTCACACACACACACACGCACACACACTCACAAATACACACTCACACACTCACACACTCTCACACACACACACACACGCACACACACTCACATCTACACACACACTCTCACACACACACACACGCACACACACTCACATCTACACACTCACTAATACACACACACACACACACACACACTCACTAATACACATACACTCACACACTCTCACACACACACACACACACACACACACACAAATACACACACACACTCACTAATACAGGCTAACACACCCTCACACACACACTCACAAATACACACACACCCTCTCACACACACACTCACAAACACACACTCACACACACTCACATTACATTACATTACATTACATTATTGGCATTTGGCAGACGCTCTTATCCAGAGCGACGTACAACAAAGTGCATACCCATAACCAGGGATAAGTTCGCTGAAAGACCCTAGAGGTAAGTACAATTTCAACTGCTACCTGTACAACAAAGATAAGGACAAGGGCCATTTTTATTTTTTATTTATTTTTTTTTATTTTTGAACAAACAAACAAAGAGCAAAAGTCACCAAAGTTAACTATCCAAACACTGCTTACCTAGCCAACTAAAAATACAAATACACATACACACACACACACTCATGCACGCACAAACACACTCACAAATACATACACAAACACACACCCATCAACCTTTCATAGCCACAGTGAAAGAAATGGCATTTTAAAGACTTTCAATTTTTACCTTCCAACAATTTTCTTCCAGCTGTGTTTGCCCCCCTCCCTAACCCCCTTTCCCGCATCGTTACTCCCTCCTCAGCAGAACGGAGGCCGAGCTATCCCAGGGAGCCCGTTTCCACACCGCCCTCTCATTGTGTGAGCGTGGCAGGTTAACGAAATAGCTGCAGACAGCGCCATTGTGCTCTCAACCTCCTCGTATAGACTGCCCCTTTTCCTGCAAAACAGGTTAATTAAGCGCTTTGTGTTACAGCAGTGCTAAAGGCGTTGCGTCCATCTTTAGTGCAGCTACCTGGAAAATTAGCGCTCGTGGGGTTTCTGCTGTGAACCTGAAATCTGGTTGGTACTGGCAAGTTTTATATGGGATTGAGTTGGTTGGTAAATTTACTGAGGCAACATCAAAGGATTGTTCTTAATATCACCAAATCCAATTTTACTGAACCCTACGGAAAAATAAAAGATGCTCACGCTAGGCAACTGGTAGCTAGTTGACCATCTCAGACCAGCTCCATGCTCTATATGGTTTGACCAGCTCATAACTGGTTTTTACAGCAGAATTTTATCTAGATTTTATCACCTACATGTTTTATGATTTGTCCAAAGGAAAAAGTGACAGTTTGGTTTTATTTTCTAAATAGAATTTTGGCTAAAACCTCCCCTACAGTAAATTCTGGCTATGCCAGCTTCAAAGCTGGTCTAGCTGGATATGAACTGATCAACCAGCTAGTGCTGATAGCTTGTCTGAGCTGGTCGTCGGTCAACCAGCTTCCAGCTGTTTGAAAGCATAGCCTGAGCTGGTCAAACCACGTGCAGCTGGGAGCTGGTCTGAACTGGTCAACCAAGCAACCAGCTGTTTCAAAACCTAGCTTGAGCATTTTTTTTTTCAGCGGGGTCATATCAGTTCATGTCTGTCTGGTAAGGCTCACAGTAGGCCTACCTTGGCTAAGTGATGTGGCTGTGTGTGGGGAAATGGCCACGTACGACAGGGTATTGGTCATAAAAGACCCTAACGATGAGCGTGTGGTAACATGCATCACACCATTCATTCCCCTTCACCTCGCCGTCCCCACGGAGAGCCGCTGTAACAGGCCGGCGCGGCAGACGGATGCTGCCGGGTCCTTTTTAACGCCGGTGGCACGGAGCGAGGAGAGCACTGGAAACGTCGGGTGATGTAATTGTCCAGATCTGCGAGTGCGTTTAAGATAAACGAGCGTGCTAGAACCACCCAGCGCCTCATGAGCGTGCGCTGTTTACAATTCACCTCCATTTCGCCGTTTCATAACCCGCGTCCTGTTGCTCGAGGCGTCCTGTCCAACGGGACGCAATCAAACCTGTACACTGCTAAACGGGTGTTAATCTCTACAAATTCCATTTCTCTAATTCCATTTTCATAATTTATCCCAGCACAAAGGGGATGAGACCATATGTAAATATGGCTAATCATTTCCTGTTTACTGTTGTGTAGAAATTCCAGGCTATTGCATACAAAAGCCCAGATTATATTCTTATTTACAAATTAATTTGTTTTTCTCTTGATCGCCTTCAGCGAGTAGGCAAGAAATCCATTAGAAACTGAGTCTGATTAAAATGAGACCGTACTCATAATAGCACCCCAACGTTCGTTACATCTGGTCTCACTACGAGACTAATGGCCATGTCTTGTGTTTAGGGTCAAACGCAATCGTGTTGTGCTAGCTGATGGGGCAGCCATAACTGGAGAAGTACAGTGAGTGCACCAAGGCAGGGAGATCTGGAGTACTGATAATCAGACTACTCAATTTAACGAGCCTCCCAGCGAACACAGCTTCCACCCTCACTGTGCCGTTCATGCCATCATTTCAGTAACTGCCTCGGCCGTAAAAACCCAGCTATGCCAGCTCGACCAGCTAGGAAATTGAGCTGGTCAAGCTGGTCATAAGCTGATCTAGCTGGGTATGAGTTGCTCAACCAGCTAGTGCTGGTAGCCTGTCTGAGCTGGGAGCTGGTCGACTAGCTTTCAAAACATAGCTTGAGCTGGTCAAACCATGTCAGGCTGCGAGCTGGTCTGAACTGGTCATGTTGAGCATGAATCAGATGATGAACAACTAAAAAAAAATATATATATATAAATGCCCCCAAACCACCAATTTCAGGTTCTCATTAAGAGGTGCCTATACAGCGCACAATACTGAAATAGCAGTCCACTGGAACAGTTGGGAATAGCTTGTTTACATTATACTCATGAATAAGTTACCTTAAAAGCTATACAGGAGTTATTGTCTATATTACTGTAAACATTATAGATTCAAGAGGTTTATTACATCCATTCAAGTACAGTGAAAATATTCCAATTCTATCTACTACTGCAGTTAGTTAAAATAATAGTAAGAAAACAATAATTTTGTGTGCCAACGGGATAAAGTGATAAAGTGCAGAGAATATACACACTATATAATATATAATATATACACTAAATATATATATATATATATATATATATATATATATATATATATATATATATATATATAAAAATATATATATATATATACACTCACTGAGCTCATTATTAGGAACATTTTTACTTTATTACACCTACTTTTTCATGCGATTATCTAATCAGCCAATTGTGTGGCTGCAGTGCAATGCACACAATCAATTTAGATACGGGTCAGGAGCTTCAGTTAATGTTCACATCAGCCATCAGAATGGGGAAAAAAATGTGATCTAACAGTCATAGTCACTTACATGCCCAGTGAATGTTTATTATACATGTACTGGTATATATTATTCACATTTTTGACCATAAAATATTAGCTGTGTTTAAAGTTTTTTTTGCTCATCTTTATCAAGGGAGCTGAATGTGTTCCACCTAATCAAATGCCAAAGGTTCAGGCAGACGGCCCGTTTCTTCACGAAATTTCAATCAGTTTTAAATTGCTTCTGCAGCTTTAGGGTAAAAGGTTCCCGGATTGTGAAATAATTTGGGTTGCCAAAGGCAACAAGGGATGTTTATTTCGCACACCTGAATGTAAATGAAGGCCCGTCTCCTTGGGAACACTCCGGAGAACCTCGGCCGGTTGACTTCAGTGACACGCCGTGCCAAAGCTGAGAAATAACCCCCAGCACGATCCCTGGCCCTTCTGCCATGTTTGTGCACTACTCACGGCAAGGACATCTCTCTGTTTCAGGCCAACGTGAGGACTGCAACACGGAATGAATACCTTTGAGGTGCAATAACCTTACACCAATACTATATTTTCATAAAGCAGAACGCAAAGCTTTGCTCAAACGAGTCTGTATCACTGCCGACTGGGCACGATAGCTTCTGGCAGTATTGTGAATATAATGTTCCCCTGAAAATTTAAAGCTTCACAGAGACTAGGCAGTGGAAACTATATTTTTTTATTTTTTAGGCAAGATTCACACTGTGCCTCAGCATGAAAAAGGGAAGCTTGCTAGTTGGTTTAGACAGAGATGCACTTTCATCGTTCAAATCAGACCAGCCAGACATTTATAAGCGAGGACTTTTATACTATCCATCCCTGATGTAAAATTCAGCTATGAGCAGCTTGAAATGACCAGCTAGCCTCTGATTCAAAACATAGCTTTAGCTGGTCAAACCATGTTGAGTATGGAGCTTGTCTGAACTGGTCGACCAGCTACCAGCTGTTTCAAAACCTGGCTTGAGCTGGTTTTTTTTCCAGCATGGATGATACATTATATTACACTCTGTTGGAGTTTCAACTGCATACTAATCACAGAAAGGTCACAAGAAGTGTCTTTTATTGGTTAGCCTGTTGATGAGGGGCAGCAGGTACATGACTGGGACCCAGAACGTTGGTGGTTCAAGCCCTGGTGTAGCCACGATAAGATCCGCACAGCTGTTGGGCCTTTGAACAAGGCCCTTAACCCAAGTCCCTTTGGACAAAAGCGGCAGCTAAATAACTCTAATGTAATTAATATAATTTAAGCAGTGAAGCTAAAGATGTGCTTATAACTGCAAATTGTTAAGGCCAGTATATGTCATTGCACAGAAATTAAACAAAGAGAATTGGTTTTTGAAGTGACAGACCATCGCCCAGTTTAGATGGCAGTTGATCTCAATTTTTGAAAATGTAAGTTTGTTCTCCTGTGCCTAATTTAGAACACATCGCATGCGTCGCTTGATAGAGGTTGGGTGCTGTGATTTTCAAATCATTACAACGTGTTAGCCTACAAGAACTTGAAGAATTTTCTTGCTTTAAATTGAAGGCGTTGTATTCCCATTCGGTATGCAGTATTCCCGCAAGTACAGATCTAAGATGGGATAGATGTAATCTGGCAGGGCATGCAGTCTCTGACTCCTCCTGGCCGGACCTCTGCTCTCCCTGGGTACTCCTGCAAACATCAGGCAGCTTGCCTCTACTTAAACTCGCTGTTTGGAAAAACACATTCAGTGAATTTAAAAGCACTAAGAGTTGAAATTGTCTGAAATGAGTTGACATTTTGTCTTTCTTTCTTTTTTTTCTTTGTGTAATTCATATTTCACTCAGGGCAAACACACAGGAATGTAATAGGAGATGGGTGTCTCCCCGGAAAACAAACCATACATTTTAAAATTTAAATTAAATGAAACTTGAGAAAGTTCCTCCATTATAAAAAACATTTGAGATAACCAAAAAAAAAAGAGATATAAATAGTGAAAAATACCTTTTAGTTTCCCTGTAAGATTTTTTTTTAACCTGTACCATCTGCTCAGGTTTCAAACGCCAACATTTTGTTAGCTTCGTCCTTTCATTACTTCCTCATTGACAGCGTGATATGCGGTAATGCAATATTCATCGGCGCCGATGTGCAGAAACGTCTGTTTGGTAGGTGAAGGTCTCCCACGCTGTTATTAATCTCAGGAGCTGCCACAGCTTTGCTGTGGGACTGAGGACTGCATCTGATGGTGGATATTAAATCCTGTAATTAGAGGATGCTTTTGGAGAGTTTGCATTGCATCTGAATTTAATTAACTTACTGAGAAAGTAAAGAACATGTAGAGAATGGGCAAGAAAGTAGTGGAAGAGAGAGAGAGGAGAGAGAGTGAAAGAGACAGAGAGAGTGAAAGAGAGAGAGAGGAGAGAGTGAAAGAGAGTGAAAGAGAGAGAGGAGAGAGAGTGAAAGAGACAGAGAGAGAGGGGGAGAGAGAGTGAAAGAGAGAGGAGAGAGAGTGAAAGAGGGGGAGAGAGAGTGAAAGAGACAGAGAGAGGGGGAGAGAGAGTGAAAGAGACAGAGAGAGAGGGGGGAGAGAGAGTGAAAGAGAGGAGAGAGATCGTGAAAGAGAGAGGAGAGAGAATGAGAGAGGAGAGAGTGAAAGAGACAGAGAGAGAGTGAAAGAGAGAGAAGAGAGTGAAAAAGAGAGAGGAAAGATTGAAAGAGAGGAGACAGTTAAAGAGAGAGAGAGAGGATAGAGTAAAAGAGAGGAGAGAGTGAAAGAGAGAGGAGAGAGTGAAAGTGAGGGAGAGAAATTGTGAGAGAGAGAGTGTGTGTGAGAGAGAGAGAGAATTTATTTCTGAAAAGCACCTCAGGAAACGATGACGGGCTTGAGGTTTCTTCCTCATTGGTTTCATATCGTGTTACAGCGCTTCTGCCGGGGAAGAAACTAAAGAGTGAAGGAAAGGATAACGGAAGGAGAAAGAGAGATGGAGCGATGGAGTGAGAGTGGGGAGGGGAATGAAGGAGAGGACAGATTCCACTTAAACTCGCTCTGCAGGCCATCTTGTCATATTGTGATGAATGGCCCCTGTCTGAAAA
This sequence comes from Conger conger, assembly GCF_963514075.1. Classification (NCBI taxonomy): domain Eukaryota; kingdom Metazoa; phylum Chordata; class Actinopteri; order Anguilliformes; family Congridae; genus Conger; species Conger conger. Next base: position 20,594,014 of record NC_083766.1, on the reverse strand, counting down.
TGCCCGTCTTTAACACCGGACAAAATGGCTTCTTTCCCCACTACTGTCAGTCACAGAGCTGCACCCTGGTAAATATTGCTCTATATGATATGATGCTTTGTCACCACTTTCATTTTATTTATTTTTATTGTTTAGTAGACACCCTTATCCGTGGGTCTGTGTTTCACATAGCAGAATTTACACGGTTTTACTCGACGCAGTAATCCTGCTTTGTGAAACCGGGCCTAGGATGGTTGGCATAGCAGGTATGCGCCTTTTCAATTCAATTCAATTCAATTCAGTTTTATTTGTATAGCGCTTTTCACGGAAGACTGTCACAAAGACGCTTTACAGAGTAACAGAAGGAAAGAAAAAAATATCAGCTCTAAACCGCCAAATAACATGAGGTAAACGACTCCCTGATGGGGAGAAAAACCCTCAAACAGTGGCGAGAAAAAACTCTGTAGCGTAGCGTAGTTGTTCAGGTACATGACTGGGACCGCAAGGTCGGTGGTTCGATTCCCGGTGTAGCCACAATAAAATCCGCACAGCCTGTTGGGCCCTTGAGCAAGGCCCTTAACCCTGCATTGCTCCAGGGGGGAGATGTTGCTCTGGATAAGAGCGTCTGCCAAATGCCAATAATGTAATGTAATGTAAAGGTATCTCTGGAGGAACCCGGTTATAGGGGGATGCCCATAGGTTCAGTGTCAGGGTTGGAGGTAGTACTGGTTGTGGCCATCAGGGGGCTTATTACTTTCACCTGGTGGTCATTAGTGCTTACGTGATGTCTACCTCCTGAAGGTACTTAAAGCCCGCATTTCCCCTCAGTCTTCGCTTCGGTGTCACTGTTCGCTCTACCACCTAAAGCCGGTATTTGGCACATGGTAGACTCAAAGCTACGAGTCGGGTATTGTACTGGTTCGCTCGTTTTCCAAAAAAAGAAGGGTAAGGAAGGGGTCTGCGTGCGAAGTGTGTATACACTGCGACCGCCTTCCGTTTGGTTCTTTTGGTTCTTTGTTTCTCTTTATTTTTGGCTCGTGTGAGTCCGTGGGTGAGGGACGTTGTCCCCGGTATTTTGTATTTTGATTTGTGTTATTTCGGAGCTGCGTCTCCTGTATCTTTATTTTTGTTTCGCCCAGTCTTTTATTCTGGGTTGTACATTTACTTTGGGTTTTCCCCGGTCCGGGAGAGAAGTGCTAGCATTTACGCACTTATTTTTGGTTTGTGATTTTCGCCCTAGTTTTGTAGGGTAGTTTTATTTTCAGAGCCGTTATTTGGGGCTCTTCCTTTCATTTGTGCGGAGTTGTCTCCGTGTCTCAGAGCTGTCTCCCCTACCCCCCGGGGTCTTAGTGGCGGGCACGTTTGTGTGTCCGCTTAAAAGGGATTACCCCTTAGTCGCACCTGGCTCTCCGCACCTCCTCAACCTCACATTCAGAGCCTATAGGTTCAGATGGTAAGATTTGATGTATTTGAACTAGTGTACACAGACAAACATGTACAGAGGTGGTTGTAATCATGCATAAATGGAAAAAACTAGATCAAAGGTTAAAAAATAACTGTGCCGTAAGAAAAAAATAAAGCTCTCCCACAGAAATGTATATTTATGATGACTGCTCACTTCTGTTCCATTCAATACAAAATAAAACATTTCAAGCTGGCTAAACAGCTTCTAATGAGGTTATCCTCCAGTCATGGTTTACTCAGGATGTTTTGTCTCGGCAAGTGTTGCTAAACTATTTTAGAAATATTATTCAAATTCAGCACTCTATAGCCTGCATCAAAAATGTTTGTCACAGCCCCACAAAAGCCTGCCACTTGGAATATGATAGCGGCAAATATCAATCTTAATAAATTGCCCAAGAATTGTTTGGGAAGTTGGGAATTATAATTTCATTTGTGGAAACATTTGTAGCACTTAAAACCTAGTGATATTTCTGGAAGACTGTTGCGCTCTGTCTTGGTGTGTAAAGTTTGGATATATTTCTATATGTTTTATTTAGTATTTAATATTGTTTAGTTTAAAAAAAAAAAAATTATTTTCCCTGTAACTTTCTTTGATTTTCTATTTCGCTAAATAATAAAACAAAATGTGCTTTATTGTTTTTATCACAAAAAAGGAAAAACAAAGCTTGCCTACCATTGATGCACCCAAAATTTGTGTGACAGCATTTCAATCCAACGTTTCTTTGTCAGGTCAGATCTTCATCACACGTGGAACAAAACAATAAATAATTTTGTTTTGGGAGAATCAATAGTGTGTGCGCTCGGTTTTTCTTGTGATGCATCTCCCAGCTTTAGTGTGTGAACTTTACTTTGAGCTCAATCCCGGAAACAGTGCCTCAGTGAAACCACCACATCTGGAGCAGTGTGTGACCTGCTGCTTGTACAACTTTTCTTGCTGGATCTTCTGAAAGAGTAGCTTAAAAACGGCAATTTACTGGGTGGGAAATACATTTAAAAGGTTCCTGGAACTGTGACCAAGAGAAACACAACACAGGGGGCTGCCTGTAGCGTAGTGGTTAAGGTACATGACTGGGACCCACAAGGTCGGTGGTTCGATCCCTGGTGTAGCCACAATAAGATCCGCACAGCCGTTGGGCCCTTGAGCAAGACCCTTAACCCTGCATTGCTCCAGGGGAGGATTGTCTCCTGCTTAGTCTAATCAACTTTATGTCACTCTGGATGAGGGCGTCTGCCAAATGCCATTAATGTAATGTAATGTAACTGAAGGCTTTTGTTTAACATTTATTTATACCAGGGATGTTGACTGAGCACACATGCTCATTTACAGCAGGACCCTGTTAATCCCCCACCCCAGAAGCCTGACCTGCATGTGTTAGGACTGGGGAAAGCAGAGTACCAGGAGGAAACTCACACAGACACGGGGAGAACACAGAAAGGCCCTGGCTGGTATTCAAACCCTGGACCTTTACATTGTGAGGCAACAACAATACTCACTGCACCACAATAAGGCATTGTCCCTTTGTTAGGCAAAACAGCAACGCACATAATATCACAACAAAAATAGACATCCTCAAATACACTCGAAATGAATGGTGAGGGGGTCCTTTTTTTCGTTTTTCTCAGAAACAATATAAAAAAATCTCACGTGTCCTCTTGTGTGACATTATCGATCGCCGTCGACCCGACACCGACCATGACCCGTGTGCTTATATCTCTGTGGGTCGTTATAAATCATATTCCACTCAGCGATAAGCCGCCTATAGGTCAGTGACTGTCTGTGCGGCCCTCCTGGATGCCCGTGAAGGTACAGCAGAGCTTAAAGACGTGAGTTACGGCCTCGTCCGCCCCAGAATACGGCCCGTGGAGGAGCAATTAAAGTGAAGTTAGTTCCCTTACGCGCGAGCCCTGGTGTTTCGCTCAGAGAGATAAGGGTATCTGGTGTGAAAGCGTCAGACAGGGTCACAGAGTGAAATCCCCGGCACGCTCTTTACAGTGGGGACAGTGACTGATGTATTATCAGATAACAGGACTGATGGCTATCGGCTGGCCCGAGATTGCAGTGGTTTAGAGGGGGAGAATTCAGTTAATGTGCTCCTGTTGCAAACGGGCCCGCCAGCCCAGAATATATCCTACTGTAGCGGATTCAAAATGGAGGACCACAATGGATTAAAGACAAGCTGAAACTTTCCCCTCAGTTTAGTCAGTCCTTCATAACCATATGAAAACATCTTAAAGTACATATTCCAAAAAATGTATATAGTTGTAATACTAAGTTTTTTTTTTCCCATCTACTTCCTGGAAAAAGGTTTTACAAGATTCTGTGTCATTATGTGCCAGTGGGCGTGTATGTTGGATCAAATGTTTGTCGATTTTAAGTTCCCCTCCAATCAATATCCTCTCACCCAGTGGCACGCATCCTCATTCGACGTCCCCCACCTCATTTGATGTCAGTCAAATCCATTACCCTCACTTCAAACATTCCCCCCGAAAGATCTGCATCACTCGTGTATAAGTCATATGGTGGAAGCTACTGCTGCTCTAACTTCCATTTCGGCTCGTCTTTAAGTTGGGTTGCACAATAAACAGAAAATTACGTACATTAATACCGCCTTCTTTGCCATTCTCTGCAGTACGATTCTCTGTACAAGCCAATGTAATGCATCAGTTACTTACAGATTACACAGATGTGACATATGTTTCAAAAGATTGAATTCCATATTCGGACATATGGGATAATGGGAGTTTAAGCAGTGGGGCAAAAGAACGTACACGCTCTCAGTAAACGGGCTGCTGGCTCAGGATGTTCTGAAACCCCTCGCTCTGGTGGGGTTTGGCTGAATAGGCCGGGTCTGTCCGTCAAACACTCTCTCCTTCAAACGTCACGCCAGAGTAAACACAAGTTTTAACTGGAGCCAAAGCTGACATATCAGCGGTCAGTGTGCTGGAGGGATTATGATGGAGTGTCTCCAGGATACTGCGTTGGGGTTCCGCCGCCATGGCAACACGCCGGGTCCGTTGGCACCGGTGCAGAGGGCCCCCCACACGCCGGATTTGCATGTGGGTGGCGCCATTTTGCGAAACTCATCAGGTGCGTTTAGTTCCCCATCAGCGCGGAAATCAACGACCACTCCGGTAGTATCGGGTTGAGGGTGACCAGATGACAGGACAATGAACGGGGCTTTATTCATCTGCAAATGGCCCTGCGCTATTATGCAAATGTGATGCGCTTTTGAGAAGCACTGCCAGGGTGCCATGATCTCCGGCGTATGTCATTACATATAAAGCCGCAACAGTCACGGGTATACACAGGTGCATTATGGGATTCACCGTGGATGTACAGGTGACACAATCAGCTCCACGACTTGTCCGTGGGTGCTGTCACAAGGCTGTTCTGTCAGCTTTCAGTGGAATGCATCACCAATGCTTTTGGTTCCGTGGCATCGTGCACCACACTACTGCCAAATGTGTGTGTGTGTGTGTGTGTGTGTGTACGAGGAGTTGAGTAGCGCTGCTCTCCGTCCATCCTGTGGACTTTCTCTATTACCTGCTAGTTCAATAACTGTTAAAATCTCAACCTACAGGCCAGTAGAGGATGGGCATCCCCCTATAGCCCTCAGGGTTCCTCCTGAGATTTCTTCCCATCGGGGAGTTTTTTCTTGCCACTGTTTGAGGGTTTTTCTCCCCAGAAGGGAGTGTTTTACCTCTTCTGCTGTCTGGGGGCTCAGAGATGATATATATTTTTTTTTCTTCCCTTCTGTTACTCTGTAAAGCGTCTTTGGGACAGTCTGCTGTGAAAAGAGCTACACAAATAAAGTTGAATTGAATTGAATTTTTTTAAGAGCCACATTCCACTTATACTTATACTCAGAGGTGAGTGAATGAGAAATATGTGAGCAGTGGAGAAATTATGAGAATGAAATGGTTTCTTTGTGAACCATTCGCTGCACTGTATCGCTCTGAAAAACTTGTGTGTGGTAAAGCACAGGTCAAGTAAGCTTATTTTTTAGGCTCTTTTTCAATCTGACAGCTTTTGTGCCACCCTGAAGAAAGACCGGTGAAATATGGGACCAGAATTTGTTGTCCATAATTGTGATTGTTTGTGTAATTGTTTCCAGTGTGATTGGAGTGTGATTCACAGTGTTCAGTTTTCATCAGTGTTTGTGAGACTTGATTTGATTGCCCTTTATCACAGGGACTGCCTGCCTCACATAGCTGTGTGTTGTGTTGCTTGGTCACAGCCGTCATTTAAGAATATTAATCAAAATACAGAGTATGACTCATTTTTATTAAAAGTAATGATGTTTTCCTATAGGAAAGCCAAAGAGTGTCCATGGGGGTGGTTGTGTTTATCCTTGTCCTCCTGAGACACAGCAGTTTAAGTATTTGAATTTTTAATAAAACTATTAATAAAACAAGTATCTTGGATTTTATTTTCATATATGATGAAAGCTCCTTGTAGTGTAGGTTTTAGGACACTAAAATATCTTGTTAACGAGATTAAATGATTGTTGGGTCATCAGAGGTAATGTTTGTATTAAAACACTGAAGCTCACATCTGGTTCTACCTCTCATACCTGGTTCTACAGTTCACACCTGGTTCTACAGCTCACACCTGGTTCTACAGCACACATTACATTACATTACATGGCATTTAGCAGACGCTCTTATCCAGAGCGACATACAACGAAGTGCAGATCAAACACAAGTACAAGTGCGAAGAGGACCTGAGAGGACAGTACAGTTCCGAGTCCACACACCTGGTTCTACAGCACAGATCTGGTTCTGCAGCTCACACCTGCTTCTGCAGATGTTTCTGGGTTGTTCTCTTCTTCTATGGTAACACAGCGATGCATTTCTCAGACCCCCGACCCTCGCTGCGTGGTTACCAGGGAAACGGGAAATAGGTTTTATTTTTTTTGTACATTTAAGTGATGAAGAAAAGACAAGGAAAAGGAGAACAGGACAGAGACAAAGAGTGAAGGAAAGAGTCTGGGAAAGAGATGGAAAGAGAGGGAGGGAGTGAAAGACCTAGAGAAAGACTGAGAGGTATGAGAGAGGGTAGAGAGAGAAGGAAGGAGAGTGAAGGAGAGGGAGGGAAAGAAGGAGGTATGAGAGAGGGGGGGAAGAGTGAAGAAGAGGGAGGGAAAGAGAGGGAGGAATGAGAGGGTGGAGAGAGATGGAAGGAGAGAGGGAGAGTGAAGGAGAGAGAGTGAGAGGGAGGTATGAGATAGATGGAAAGCGAGAGAGGGAGGGGAGATGAGGCTGAGCTGATAATACCCAATCTGTATTTCTGCTCCGTCCTTTCCTCTCCGTTATGGGCTGTGGGGAATACGCTGCCCTTCTGTGGGGGCAAGTCCATCTGCACTGTGTGTGTGTGTGTGTGTGTGTGCATGTGAGTGTGTGTGTGCGTGTGTGCATGTGAGTGTGTGTGTGTGTATGTGTGTGTGTGTGTGTGTGAGTGTGTGTGAGTGTGTGAGTGTGTGTGAGTGAGTGCGTGTGTGTGTGTGTGCATGAGTGTGTTTGTGTGTGTGCGCGCGTGTGTGTGTGCATGTGAGTGTGTGCTTGTGTGAATGAGTGTGTTTGTATGTGTGTGCATGTCTGTGTGTGTGTGTCCGTGTGTGTGTGTGTCAGTGTGTGAGTGTGTGTTTGGGTTAGTGTGTGTGAATGAGTGTGTGCACTTGCACATGTGTCTATGTTTGGTTATACTGTATACAGTATATTTCATATGTGTGTATGAGAGTGCCTGTGTGTATGCAAGGACATGTTATAAAATGTGTACGCATATACACATGTTATAACATGGGTGTAAGTAAGGTCCCATAGGGGCTTGTATCCATGGCAATAGTCAGCCTCACATTCTCTCATTATTAAGTGGGGGAATGACACACAGATAGGGTGGAAGAGAGTGAGAGAGAGAGTGAGTGATAGAGGGAGAGAAAGACAGAGAGGAACAGAAGGGGAGCGAGAGACAGAGGGAGAGACAGAGCGAGAGAGAGAAGGAGAGAGAGAGCTCTACTCTGAGCATTAGGCATTCCTCCACCGCCCTGCCCAGTGCAGCCCTCCCCCGCAGCAGCAGAGAGAGCGAGCGGGGACCGGGGCTCCCGTGAAGATCCTCGCCTTCCCACCGCCAGCTCGCCTGACGCAGCGGACGGAGCGCTTCCCGTGCGCTTTGATCATCTCTATCTCTGCGCCGCTCTATTAGAGAGAGGGAGAGAGAGAAGAGAAAGAGTGTAGAGAGAGAAAATAAACTAGCAGAACTGTGCTGCAGAATATCGCAACTGTCTGGGAAGACCTCCATACCCCAATTCCCCCACCCCCTCACCCCCCCCTCCCAACATGGCTGCCGTCAGGGTATCAGAGGAGGCGGAGTGACTCTGTCACAAAAAGCAGCGGGAGGAAAAGCCCAGGGACAGAGAACAAGGGAAGACTTCTGAACAGAGAGGGGAGGGAGAGAGAGAGGGAGGCTGAGGAGACTGGAGACTGGGACAGACTACAGCACAAGGAGGAAGTTATCAGAGAGAGAGAGAGAGAGAGAGGGGGGAGAGAGAGAGAGAGTGGGGGAGAGAGAAAGAGAGGGAGAGAGAGAAGGAGGGAGAGAGAGGGAGAGAAAGAAAGATAGAGAGGGAAAGAGAGAGGGAGAGAGAGATAGGGGAGCCTATTTGAGCAGAGGGGACTGAACTGAGAGAGAAAAGAGAGATTGTAATGTAGAGAGACGGATGGTGAAAGGAGGAGAGAGGAACGAGGGAAGAGGAGGGAGAGGACACAGCGGGGGGGGGGGGGGGGTGTTTGTGCATCCCGCGGCCTTTGAAAGGCTTTCGGGGAGGGGCTATAAATCAAAATGGCGGGTTATGGCAGGCCCAATGAATAACCGCAGGCATCGAAGAGCGTTGTTCTGCTGGGAGGGTGAAGAATGGCTTTCTGAACGCGCTGAGATGTCCTCTCCCCCCTTCACAAAGTACTTCTCCAAACTCAAAACAAATCTGTCCAACTTACAAAAAAGGCTTCAGTGACACAGAGGTTTATTGTTGCAGTGTTTCGGTGACAAGTCCATGAGACGGAACATACGTTAAAAACAAGCCACTGTAAGGTGACAACATGGATGGCAATCGTTGGTCATAGCCAAACATCTCCCTTCGAGCAATGCAGGGTTAAGGGCCTTGCTCAAGGGCCTAACAGCTGCATGGATCTTATCGTGCCAACACCCGGGCTTGAATTACCAACCTCCTTTATTTGTAAATATATGTATTTTATTTCTATTATACTTCTCCTTGCATAACCTTGCTGTCGTGGGGTGGGGCTGAACCAGGTTTTGGTGTATGTGAACTCATTTCCAGGGTCATGTCCCCAACCCTAGTCCTGGAAATCTGTCACCTTGTACGTTTTCATTTCTACTGCACAATGGCCAATGATTATACCAATTAGCAGCACAATTAAATTGCTAGCTTTTGTTTCATATGGTATACAATGATAAGCCCTGTTATAAGATGCTTTATGCTTGTCCTCAATAGCTTAGCAAAGGCATTATGGTGGTAAAGAGGGCTAAGATTCCCCACCTTTGTGTTATCAATGTGAAGTTGGACTTGCAGAGAGAACAATGCGTGCTGAGTTGGTTTAGTGAATGCGCGGTCAATATTTAATGGCATGCTTTTTAGCCAGTTTAGGGAATCACTTAGCACTTGTCCCATTGTCTTCTGTAGGCCTGAGTGTGCCCAATTAGGCCTGCTGAGCTGCTGAGATTTAAATATCAGATGGTTTGTGCTCAGACAGGCCAGTGCCAATCGCAGGCTAATGGTAATAAGTGTGGAAGTGAATGTTGTACTGTGGAGATTTGGCTGCAGACCTGAGGTCAAAAACATTATTGTTTTAGATAAAAAAAACTCTACGCTTCATTGAGCTTGTACGGTGTATTGAGACCTATGAAATACTCAAGTGCAAACCCCGCCTTCCAGTCCTTTTGGTTGGCTCACCAGGCACAGTCAATTGAGCACAGAAGAGCATTTGGATCCAAAACAATGACGTGTTTGACCAAGGCCTGCTTGTCTATGGCTCTTCTGCTTTGTATAATTATATCCGAGTTATCCAACCAAAGCAGCGATCATCAAATCTGGACCTCGAATCCAAACCCGGCCCTGGTTTTCTTTTCTCCCAGGTAATTAGCTGAACAATTAGTGCTACCGATCAGTGACTGCCTTCATACCTGATGCTCAGGTAAAGGGAGGGTAGAAAAGCAGCAGTTCTCGGGCCTTGTGGACCATGATTTGTTGATCCCTGTTCTATAGGATTGTGTAGCCAATGGGGAATGTTGGTCCAGTGAACCCCTTCAGGAGTACCTCATTCTACAGCGGGGTGCACAGCAAGGGCCGATCCATTTCAGGGTTTTGTGCCAACTTCTGCTCTTCATGATTAGCTAAATAATCAGACATTTGTATATGCACCAGCTACAGCCATAGACCGCTAGTGTATCCTAAAGATTTTACTGTGCTCAAGTACAGGAGTGAACCAACATAATTTATAGAGCTGTCTGAAAAATAAATTGAGGTAATTGGTTGGAACAAAAACCAGCTTGCAGACCGGTCCTCCAGTACCGGAGTTGTGCACCCCTAGTCTACAGTCTGTTAATTATCTAGCATTCACTGGATAAGTACCAGGTACTCAGTAGATAACTATTTTCATTTCAGTAGTAAGTACTACGAGGTAAACGGGCTGTAAAATGGTACTTACCGACTGTGTTTCATAGTACTTACCACTGAAATCAAGGTGGTTACCTAATAATTACACAAGTAGCGGTGTACTTACCCTGTCAATACTAGGTCATTAACGAGGTGTAAAGTGAAGCGTCTCCACCCCATCGCCTTACTGTACGTCATGCCGCTAAGACGCGCACCTCACACTCGCACACACGCGGGCAATGGCTCGAGATGGCGGGAGCAGAGTGAGACTCCCGCCAGCACGCCGATGAATTTCTAACATCATTGCGAACGCCGTCGCGCGTCGTGCGAAGAGGAGGGGCTGGGGACATGCGCGAAGGAAAAGTGGGTTAAAAATAGCAAGTCTCTCTCTCTCTCCCTCTCTCTCCGTCTCTCTTCCTCCCCCTCTCTCGCTTCTTTCTCCCGCCGCTTCACTCCGCTCCACGTTTTCACAATCGGCAATCACAGTGGCTTCACCTGCTATTAAATGAAAAGACCTTTAGCCCTCGCTGTCCAGCTTGTGCGCTTTTGAGCAAGGGGGAGTGGCGCACAATCTGAGAAGCATTTATCCTCTCAAAATGGATGCCACTTTTATTTACCCCAATATTTAGAGTGCATCTATAGTTCATCGTGCATCCAGAACCACTGACAACATAGTGCATACTTGTAGGGGAGGAAAAATGTTTTTCAGAGAATCATTCATGAATTTAATATTTCATTATGTTTGTTTTTAATACTGTTTGGAGCACTGAACATGGGGAAAGCACTAAACAAACACAGTTTTACTGTTGTTATTATGATACGGATGTTAAACACTTCAGTCAGTCAAAGGAGAGAAAGGGAAAATGTCTGGAGGTTTAACATTAATTAATCACCCGAAGGCAGACAATTGAACAACTGAAATGCAGAAGATGAGCAGCTTCTCGGCTTTGCTATCTTTCATGAAAAGAACCGAGGTAAACAGAGTTAGAAAAACAAGAAAGACTGTGGCAAAAAAGTGCAGGGTTATGCTAATTAATCAGCGGGCCTAGGCCTTTTCTCCTTCTTTTTCAATTCATACTCTTGTCCTCCATATTCGATAGGCTATAAAACATTCGGGAACACTTTACAATGTTCCATGAATTGGCATTCAACTAATGTAGTTGTTAACTAGCTACTACTGAGAAGTTCATCTGTACAACTCTGTTAATGTATTTTACATCATAGTTCATGTTAACAAGTAAATTAGCTATTGCCGATTCATATTGGAATGATATGTACAGTTAATGTACAAATACAGTTAATGTATTTGTTAATGGTTAACGAATTATAATTATATACTTTGTGCTCGCTTAACATATTTGTCCATCCTTAATGCCAATTCGTGAACCTTATGGGAAAGTGTGACCACAGTGTATTTTTCAGAAGGGAAAGTGAAAATGATCCAGTGGTTTTTTTCCTTCGCTGACCTCCGCTCTCACCTCACCCCGGCTGGGGACACCAGGGAGCGCGCGGAGGTTTGTTTCGGCCCCGTGGGGTGTCCGCACCACCGCCTGCGTTCTCGGCACGAGACCCGCTAATGGAGCTTCTCCTCTCCAACACGGATCACTCGTTGGCCTGTAATACCTAAAGCCTTCACACCTCGACGGGACACGATTACTGCGGCCGCGGCTCTGTTTTTATTACTCTCGCCCCTTCCTCCTTAATAAGCTTAGCGCTCTCCAGAGACACGGCTGTGTCAGCATCGCAATGAACTGTTCACTCCGCTTTGTCCTCAGCCACACTACGGCTAATCTTCGGCTGATGAATAATTCAGCTGTCATCTCCCACCACAGCCCAGTAATTCACTCACTTTACCGTTCCTCTTCTTCTTCTTCTGGAATGTTCTGGCGGGACACACACGCTTCGAAGGAGAGTGATACGGGGCTCGTTCAAATCATGCATTTTTCTCCTCTTTTTCCCTTTCTTTGCTCCTCACCCGAAAGTCAACCGAGGCCCGCCGTCTTTGAGAACGTGACGTATAAATGCTCGACCTGTGGATCCACCTCTCCCCATCTGCCGAGCATCTGCTACATCTGCAACTGACGAGGCGCTTAACTGTCGTTTGAAGGAGCATGGACATCCCGTTTGCCTAATTCACGTTTCCCCTTCACTTCACTTCTGTTTCTTTTGTCTCTTTCTAGCCTCTCCCGATGGGTGGAGCGCAGGGTGAGAAAAGGAGAAAAGAAAAGGAAAAAGAGAAGAAAAATAAGGGATTGGCATGGCATTACTCCTGCCCATTGGATATTTCCTTTGAGCCCTGGCCAGCAAGCAAACAGATTATTTATTATATATATATATATATATATATATATATATATATATATATATATATATATATATATATTATATTTATTATTGCTGTTCTATATCTGTTCTATTCTTGCTAAATAAGAAAAAATATTGTGGTGAGACTGTTCGACTCCTTTCACGATTTGCCAATGGAGTGTGATCATTTTTGTCAAGCACACAGTAACTTAAAATAAGCTACTCTCATTATGTGACAAAATACTGGTTATGACAGACATTTATGGAGTGGTTATTACATAACCATATTTTATTAATTATTAACCTTAATTAAAGAGACCACAACTGATAAACTCCAACATTTATGCTCAGCATTTATACATCTTTGGCAAAAGTGATTCCATGTGAGCGTCTTCTTAGCAGTAACTGGGATGTAAACGTGTGACCCTCCAGGTTACAGGCAAAGTTTCTGGCCTACTTTTGCACACTTCTGAGGAAATAAATAAACCATTAGTCCACATAATGAGTGAATTAATTCAGGACATGATTAATTAATTATCAGAAGGCACACTTAATTTTGCCTCTCATTATTATTGTCTTTCTGTCCAACTGTTGTGTTGCATGGAATGACAATGATTGCGTTCTCAACTTTGCATAATGGCTAGAAAACGTCCCTCTCAAATAGTTCTACACACGTGCCACCATTATCAACTGTCAGTATGGTTTATGTGATTTTACCGAACGTAAGGCGTGCGTTGTTGGGTTGTGTTGGTCATTGAAGCTGAGGATAAAATGGAGTTGTGATTAGCCTAAACCGGAGCCTTCCAGTTTCCAAACAAACAAACAAACAAACAAACAAACAAACGTGTGTGTTCATGGGTTCATGTAAGGCGTGCATTGTTGTGTTGTGTTGGTCAGTGAAGCTGAGGGGTTGTGACTGGCCTTCCAGTTTACAAACAAACAAATGTGTGTGTTCATGTGTTCATGCTAATGATAGTAAGCAAGCAGTGAGGGAGGGATGCATTAGAACTTGTGAGAGAGGGGGAAACAGAGAGAGCAGGAGAGAAAGAGAGACGGAGGGAGAGAGAGAGTGAGGGAGAGAGCAGGAGGAAGAGGGAGGGAGGGATAGAAGGAGTGAGGGAGAGAGCAGGAGGAAGAGGGAGGGAGGGAGAGAGAGCAGGAAAGGAAGAGAGGGAGGGAGAGAGGGAGTGAGGGAAAGAGAGAGAGAGAGAGAGAGAGAGAGAGAGAGAGAGAGTCATGGGTCAGTGCTCTCCTAGGGGAGAACATAAAAACACCAGACCCACACCCCACATCCCTTCCCAACACATAAATGCATTTATGTAAATGTTGACTTTACTAAAATTCTCCTTAATGTGCAGCAGCCCTGGCACGGAGCCTGCCGTGTCTGAAGGAGAACCGGCGTATTGCAAATTCGGATCGTGGCCGTGCTGCCACACACACATAAAGTGTGTAATTGCCTTATAATGTTAATTATAGCGTCGCATTAATCATGGAATGGGGTTAAGCGTCATCCCCACTGCGAACAATGGAGGCTGTTGTGTTTTCAGTGTGCGTTTCCCTTCTCTACCGGGTCTCTCTCCCTGGGATCCTAGCCTCCAGTTTCTGATTAGAACTGATCAATCGGATGTCACTTCTGACAATAAACTGACATCTACAGGTTCTATTTCAATATCTTTCCTAGTTATTCAACATTTGCAAACAGTGATAATTACAAAAGCAGTTTGCTAATGTGTATTTATGTTGCCAGCAAATGGATATGTCTTCCAATTAGTCATGTTTAAACTGTACTTACAACAGTTGTCTAGCTATCTTGCTATCTGACTGTGCTTGCCAACATGGCAAAGCTGGCATTTATATTGAGCCTTTACCCAAATCGCTGTACAATCAATGCTTCTCATTCACTCATTCACACACACACTCACACACCAATGGTGATTGGCTACCATGCATGGCACCAACCAGCCCGTCAGGAGCTTAGGTGTCTTGCTCAGGGACACTTCGACACAGCCTGGGTGGGGGATTGAACTGGCAACCCACCGATTCAGACTGCTCTTACCACCTGAGCCAATTTCGCCCTAGCCAACGAACCCCATAAAGGTTCAACCAATGGTGCAGTTCAAGTGAAAGGTCAAGGCTGGCGTGTTAACAATATCGGCTTAAATCACAAGAAGGCTTAAAGTATCAAGAATCAGGCAAGTAGATGTGGCCACTTCAAATGAAGTTATCTACAGTTTGAAACAAAAGCATTTTTTATTGTCATTTATGGACAAAGCAAGATTTTTCTTTACACTTTGATTGACCAGTTATTGCTCAAGGTATTTGGTCATTCTAAGATCTGAAAGAGACACTGGGCTCTTACCATTTTTCACCTCTTGTCTCCTTGTTCTCTGCCTGACCCGGAAATCGATGAAGGACTGCTATCTTTAAGGACATTCTGACCCATTATCTATTATTATTAAGTTAATTCCGGAACTTTCCTTTGAGCAAGGAAACATGAGCGCAACCTTTGCAGAAGTATTTTTTCTAAATATATGACATATAAAAATCAACCTGTGGATCCACCTCTCCTCATCTGCCGTGCATCTGCCACGTCTGTAACTGACATGGCTTCAAACTAATGTTTGAAGGACCTTCCATTTGCTTAATTCACATTTTCTTTATTTCCCCACCTTCACTTGGTTCTGGCCTCTTTTCCTTGCCCTCCCTATGGGTGGAGCGAGGAGTAGCAAACAAAGCAAAGAAAGAAGAGGTGAAAACTAAGTTGCTTTCATATGAATTCCCCGTTCTGATCTCCCCCCCATGAATGTGTTGAATGTGTCTCTCCATTTCTGAGCTCATGCAGGTGCAGAGACCTAGTAGGGTGAATTTAAATGGTTCTGTAACTAGAACATAACTAGGACATTTATCAACTGAAACAGTTTGTACACCAGGCCTGCTTAAGTCCTTGTGTTCTCTTCAAAATTAATTTCTAATGAAAAAGCTCCCTGGATGCACAAGGCACCTTGTTCTGAGAATGCTCTGTCATGTGTTTTCCCTGGTTTCTTCTGGGTGCCTGGGGCTGCTGCATTTTGGGGGTGGCATTCAATTAAAGCTGCCCAATCCTCCCAGGAAGAAGTCAGGATGAGCTGGGCAGAGATGAGCGTTAATCTGACATTACTTTCACACGGACTGGTTATGCAGTCGTGTGTGTGTGTTTGTGTGTGTGTGTGAGTGTTAGTGTGTGTGGTGTGTGGTGTGAGAGGTATGTGTATGCAGTATGTATGTGCGTGTGTGTGTGTGTGTGTGTGGGGGGTGTGCGGTATGTATGTGCGTGTTTGTGTGTACATGTGATTATGCATGTATCTGTGTGTGTGTGGTGTGTGAGGGGTATGTGTGTGCGGTATGTATGTGCGTGTGTTTGCAAGTGTGTGTGCATGCGTGGGTGTGAGTATGCATGTGTCTGTGTGTGTGTGTGTGGGTATGTGTGTGTGTGTTCGCATGCGTGGGTATGTGTTTTGGGTGTGTGTGTCTGTCTGAGTGTGTGTGTTTGTGCATGCGTGGGTATGTGTATATATGTGTGTGTGTATGTGTATGCATGGGTATGTGTGTGGGTTTATTTCAGAAAAGTTGAGCAAATCACATTCCCTTGGTTTTTTACTACATTGATCAAAGCTTTATTTATCAGCTATATGGTGACTCAAATGGCCTCTTTCTGGGTTATGATTGAGTAATATAGTGTCTTCAGTAATTGTCCATCCCCCTTGAGCCCTGTTATTATGTTGGTGTAGGGGGGCTGGGGGGATTGTAACTGCAATCAAATATTCTTCTCCTTCACCAGCACAACACACTGAACACATTAATAAAGCGAAATGTCCATCCGACTGGAACATGAATCTTCACCCAAGATGCCAATCTCTCTCCGATTGCTGAGCAAATGATTGTGTTGTGACAGAGTACATTTTTGGACTCTCAGAGTCTCTCAGTCTCGTAAATATAAGGTAAATGTTCCAAATTTCAGTTCCTCTGAAATGTTATTTTTAAACATTGCAGGAATTGTGTTAGTCCATTAGTCAGCTTTGTTGGTCTAATTAAAAAATAATCCGAATTGAGGATTTGACGGAGGTCATTCGTGTTATTTCTACCAGGGAACAGCAATATTCCGCAAAGCCGATATTTCAATATTTACAGCTGTAAAAATCTTAAATTATTTATGAGCTTCCATAATGTTTATTCATGGATGTCTGAGACATCACTGAAATAGCTTTGTTTAGCATTTTTTCAAATGTTCTCAGAAGAGTAGAATGTTCCCCTTTAAAGGCAATTCTATAAACGTTTTGTGCTAGCAGGCGCATAGAGGATACAGTGGTATATTGGATTTTCGACAGGGGATGTACTGACTGATCTGTACATTATGCATGTTGGTCAGTTTCGCAGGCTGAGGAAGTGGGAGTTATATCCCGCTACACCAGGCAGGCCAGTGGAGGCTGGGCTCCTCCTCTATAGCCGGGTTCCTCCTGAGATTTCTTCCCATCAGGGAGTTTGTTTTCCAGCATTGGGTAGTTTTTTCACGTCCTTGCTGTGTTGTGGTTTAGGCTTGTATTTTTGTTCTTCTTCTGCTACTCTGTAAAAGTACACTTTGTGAAAGTATTCTGTAAAAAGAACTATACACATAAAATGTATTTCATTTGAGCGTATTTAGTGAGCAAAGTCTAAAAAGGAGAGGGGGGAGGGCAGCGGATACGGTGCTGGATGGTAAGGTGCTGGACGGGGACCTGGATGGTAAGGTGCTGGACTGGGACCTGGATGGTAAGGTGCTGGACTGGGACCTGGAAGGTAAGGTGCTGGACTGGGACCTGGATGGTAAGGTCCTGGACTGGGACCTGGAAGGTAAGGTGCTGGACTGGGACCTGGATGGTAAGGTGCTGGACTGGGACCTGGATGGTAAGGTGCTGGACTGGGACCTGGAAGGTTGGTGGTTCAAGCCTAAATGTAGCCACAATAATATCAGTGCAGCTGTTGGGCTCTTGGGCAGTTGGGCTCTTAGCCCTGCACTGCATTGCTCCGGGGGGATTGTCCCCTGCTTAGTCAAATCAACTTTAAGCCACTTTAGATAAAGGTGTCAGCTAAATAACTGTAATGTGATGAGAGGAGGAAGGGAGTGTGGGAAATAACTAAAGGAATGCTGTCTCTTGGGGATTTAGAATCCCCATAAGCTGATGCAAAACATCAGCTACTCTTCCTGGGGTCCACATTAAACATAAAAACATGACAACAGATGAGACACTTACAGACAAAACAACCACATAAAAAAAACACATAAAAATAAAGGCCTAGCCACGGAACCCGAAGAGGAAACAGAAAGTGCTCCTGCCTGTTTGTGTTGTTTTGTCTTCTTCAGATGTTATGCATCTGGAGCAGATAGGATGTATAGTTTTGGCCCTGGCGTGCAGTTAACAGAGGAGACATTTTAAGGATCGAGGGTGGCATCAAAGTGAGCAACCATGCAGAAAATCTACTATTGACTTTGCACCACAATCTGGCCTTGTGGGACCCCAGGACACTGTCGGTTTGTGGAGATATTCCCCTGATCTGACATCCTGAATGATACTGTAAATGCACGTCATAATTTATTCAAACATTTCTTAATCTGTCCTGCAGGTTTTCCTTTGAATGAAGGAATTCCTGTCTTCTCAAGAGTTTCATTTTGTTCATTTGAGTTTAGTTTGCTATTTCTGACACGAAATGTTCTCATGGGAGAAATTTACAGTGAGGCTGCAATCTTTTGCACAATCAATCAACTCATTGTACACTCATACTGTAAGCAATAGAGCAGCAAAAAGGGGCTTTGCTCAATGCAACCTAAAAACTACAGCTAGGAATCAATATACCTCTGCAAAATACCTTTGTCTGGTATTGGCTTGACTATAGCAAGCCCCAGCATAGCCGGAAATATTCATAGTTGAGCCTGCATGGAGTAGAATTAGGTGGCCCAGAACTGTTGAGGCATTTGCAATTGGGTGTGGTGGTTCAGCCCAGATAGGGGGCAGCCTGTCGTCTAGTGGCTAAGGTACATGGGCCCAGGAAGGTTGGTGGTTCAAGCCCCGGTGTAGCCATGATAAGATCTGCCTGGCTGTTGGGCCTTTGAGCAAGGCCCTTAACCCCATATTGCATCAGGGGGGATTAGCCCTTGTAAGTTGCTTTGGATAAAAGCATTATTATTATTATTATTATTATTATTATTATTATTATCATTATTATTATTATTAAATGGGTGGGCTATGATACTATTAAATTGGTGGGCTAGGACACTATTAAATGGGTGGGCTAGCATACAATTAAATGGGTGGGCTAGGATACTATTAAATTGGTGGGCTAGCATACTATTAAATTGGTGGGCTAGCATACTATTAAATGGGTGGGCTAGCATACAATTAAATGGGTGGGCTAGCATACTATTAAATGGGTGTGCTAGGATACTATTGAGGTGCTAGTGGTACACTAAGACCCACCCATCCCTTGGCTGTCATCAGTGATAGCCAAGTACAGCCCTAATGGAACAGTAGCACTAAAGTCACCTCGAATGAGGGACTCTGACAGCTGAATTAGCAAATTCAAAATTGGAGTGGGCCATTATGTCACGGGGGTGTTTATTACAGGTTTAGCGGTAGGCGTGCTGGACTGTCACCTGCGCTGGGACAGTTTATTCAGTGAGGAAACAGAGGCGTCAGATCCTCCTCCTGGCTCCTCTGACATGTTAAACACTCTCCTCTACACGCCTCGCAGGTAAAGAGGGTGTCTCGCAGTCTGTCTGAGAATTGGCCCTTTGCTAATCTTAATTACCACCTTTATTTTCAACCTGAAAACCAAAATGAACCATTGAATACACAGGGTAGACGTGGTTTTTGGAGCAGGCTGAGAATACACTGTCAGAAATAAAGTGACAGTGAGGTGAATTTCTGTTGTTCAAGGATCACATTTCCCAAATGTCCCCAGAAAGTACAGTAATGTTCTCATTTTTGGTAGAAATTAGTACATTTTGCAAGAAAAAACATGGGAAATGAGTTATACTGTATATTGCTGGCTCGGGGTACAATTTAATCCACCTACAGGGCACCACTGAAGCAGCAAGCATTCTTCTGCATTTTTAGTAACCTTATTTCTGAGAGGGTACAGTACATGAATACCTCACAACACTGAACTGTGAATGTCTGTGAATGTACTGTATTTTCATATAAAAACGGGACAACATGCTCAACTCAAGCTAATAGTAAGGCGTTTTTTGCATGGGTACTAGAACCTGAAAACAGAAATTCATGAAAAATATAGACCGTATGCACACGGTGACATATTCAATATTTTTTTTAATGCTGCACGGATATTTTGGGTTAGACCATTTCAGGTTCACTGCAGCATTTTACAGGACTTATCTGACCCAGTGGAGAATGGAATATAGGTCATTCTGGAGCATTTGGAGAGTTCATCTGTGTCCTCTTCCTCGGGTGGTGGATCAGAGTATCTGGTTTACAGCAATCACTGAGTTTTGGTAGATAGTGACACACTGTCTCTGTCGAGACACACACACACACACACATTTTCTGTATATTTTTGGCCCTTGCATACAGTTAACAGGAAACATTTTAAGGAGTGTGGGTGGCATCAAAGTGTTCAACCATGCAGAAAATCTTCTAATGACTTTGCACCAGGATCTGGCCTTGTGGGACAATTGGAAGCTGTCAATCAAAGGAGATATTCCCCTGATCTGATATCCTCACTGACACTGTAAATGCACATCATTTTCTTATTTTGTCCTGCAGGTTTTAGCACGCACACACACACACACACACACACACACACACACAGACACACACACACAGGGGCAGGCAGGCAAATTCACACACATACACCACAAACCCATTGCAAATGTAGACTCATTCAACATGAATACATATTGAAGCTAACAGTTATAATTTAATGATCACTACATTCTCTGTTTGATTTAGTTATAACTGACTACACTCTTTACATGTTCACCTGCTGTTCTGTTTTACGGTCTGAAATCAAACAGCAGTATTCTCCCCCAGCTCTGTACTCTGAAGCAAGGAGACGATGATCAAAAATGGAAGAAAATAAAGATTCAAAAAATAAAAAGTGACTTGGCTAAAGACACAGTCTCATGTCAACACAAAGGACCAAAGCGATTTATCCAAAGAGACGCGTTTCCCTTTAAAGACCTCGGATAGCTCTTTAAAACTGCAGGCCCCGCAGAAAAGCACGATTCTTTAGGGCCTATTCCAGAGAACAGCATAAAGCCACAGAGATGAAGGGGAGATGATAAACTTGAGCTTAGTTACATAAGATCTCCATTCCCCCCCGACAGCCATCAGATTCCACTCAGATTCAAAGATTTTAAAAAATAAAGATCTAAAAGTCAGACTGTAGCATTTGTAGCTCGTCCACATTCATACACAGCAGGATAAAAAATTTAAATGCTGAACAAATTCTTGAAAAGCAAATTAAGGCATTAAATTCAAAATAGTTTCGGAAACCAGAATTTATAATACTTACCTGGAAATGGTGGACAGATTTAAGTGATATTAGCCTAAGTGACAACCACGCCTGGAGCCAAATAGCTGTACAGATCGTATTGTGGCTGCACCAGAGCTTGAACCACAAACCTTCTGGGTCCCAGTCAAGGAGCATGGAATGTGCTGACAGGTCTCAGATCATTGAAAGAAGGCCTGGTTGAGCGCAGATTTTCAGGGCATGTTGACGTTGCCTTTCGAAATGAGCGGGGCGGTCTACATCTGAACTCCTTTTTAATGCTCATGGAGAACTAAGCGCTTTTCTTCGGCATTCCCGGCTGCCAAACAGACCCAGAGCACCGAGATTCCCCGGCACACCCCGGGTTAATCTCCACGTTGGAAAACCGCACTGCCATGCCAGCATTTTCCCTGCGCCTTTGTTCTGTCTCGCACAAACGGAAATGTCTTCCCGGGAAATTGTGAGGAAAACGCTCTTCATTGTTAGCGGTGAGGTTTGTTCTGGAGAATTTACCCATGTGCGCCTGTGTTCTCTGTCTGTTCCTCTCTTCGCCTGTCTAGCCACATCTTGCTTTTTTTTCATCACACGCTCTCAGCACTGCTCAAATTAGTTTTCTTGGCAGAAAAACCCAACGATAATAAGTAATTACTGCCAAAAAATAAACCCAATAAATTACACTCCTCTGTGTAACACAACTGTACAAAGGCACAGGTATTTGTTGTATAATTGCTTATGAGGGAGCACAAAAAAAATATATATATACAATTGACAATCATATTTACAAAAGGTACTGCAACATGTCTACAACTGAGCACTTCAGAACCACTCATTATGGTCACACAAGGGGCTTCCTGACTGGCCAGAATGCTGTGGTACTGAATGTATATGTGTATTGGGTTGCTATTCTGGGCAGCCTGCAGCCTAGTGGACAAGATGCTTGGCTGCGACCCGGAAATGTTGGTGGTTCAAGCCACAGCGTAACCATAAAAATATCAGTGCAGCTGTTGAGCTCCTGAGAAAGGCTCTTAACCCCACATTGCTTGAGGGGGATTGTCTCCTGCTAATCAACTGTAAGTCACATTGGATAAAAGCATCAGCTAAATAGCAAATGGTGTATTCTTTATTTCTAGCAGCCTTCTTCCTCTGCTTCACCTTTGGTGAACTTCAAAGTTGAAGTCAGGACCTTGGGTCAGAGTCGAGTGAGCAGAGCTGAGCTCTTGGTGTAATGACTGCGGTTATTACTGTAGCTGTTGTGTAAGTAAAGCCTGGTTTCAGGGAGAAAGCCCTGGATGTCTCTAATTCCTCTTAATCTCCTTCTTTTCTCTGTTTTTCTAATTAGATTCATTAAGCACCCAAAACTGCTTGTGTGTGTAACAAGCACCATGAATGTCTCTGCACATTATCCCACCCTTCACAGGAATAATAGCCTTTGTGCTCCACCAGCAGTTCTGGGGAGAGGGTGAGCCTGTGGGTGGGTGAAAGCCATCTTAGGAGTGAGTATCCAAGCTGGTGAAACTGAACCGGAACCAGACAGTGTAAAAAACAGGGTATGATCAATAACCAATAATAATCACATTGATCCGAGGTAAGTAAGGCGGCCTGTAGCGTAGTGGTTAAGGTACATGACTGGGACCCACAAGGTTGGTGGTTTGGTCCCCGGTGTAGCCACAACAAGATCCGCACAGCCGTTGGGCCCTTGAGCAAGGCCCTTAACCCTGCATTGCTCCAGGGGAGGATTGTCTCCTGCTTAGTCTAATCAACTGTAAGACGCTTTGGATAAAAGCATCTGCCAAATGCCATTAATGTAATGTAAAAAATAAGAACACAGACAAGAATGTGAATGTTTGTAACTTCACTAAAAAATTTGTTTACTTCATTTTATAGATACACTTAATTGTTAATAACCAAGCAAAATGCAAGCTGTGCATCGCAAAAGTGCATGAATTGTATTTAAACATTGGTTTCCATAGGATGCAACATAACTGCTAAATAAATAAATAACTAAATGAACTCGAACAATCTTGCCGTGTCGAAGCATTACAAAGTGCAAGTTAACGTGTTGATGAATGCAGTCAGTGCACTGGTTACAGAGAAACGGAGAATTATTGGCCAGGAAATGCACTAGGACACACAGCGCGAAACGCAAGTTCAAAACATGCAAAGAGAGCTGTGCTGCCAATAACGAACACAGCGTTAAACTGAAAGGGGGGGCGTCCAAGAGGTGTATTCTGGCCCAGCTGAACCTCGAGAAATGCTGAATAAATCCATCTGTCAATTTGCAGAGGAACAAGTGCAAAAGCAGGTTTTATTGAACACAAGAAGGTATTGTACTTTTCATTATTCTTGGGTCAGAAACTAGCTCCCAACTGTTTGTTTTTAGACGGACCCTGCACACACTTACAGAGGGAGGGCACATACAGATTTTTCATGCAAAGTGTAGCTCACCTTTTTGCATTCGCTGATAATAACAATGATAATCTATGTGCTGTATAATATGCAGTTTGAAAAGGTGTAATTGCTTGTGCTACTTCCAGATTCTTGGCCTACTCGGTCCGTGTCTTTATGATTCATATCTCTGAGGTTGTATTGCATCTATGG
The DNA here is from genome assembly GCF_963514075.1 of Conger conger. Lineage (NCBI taxonomy): Eukaryota > Metazoa > Chordata > Actinopteri > Anguilliformes > Congridae > Conger > Conger conger. The sequence continues at coordinate 20,570,480 of NC_083766.1, read as the reverse complement.
TTGTATTTCATGTTTATATAAAGCATCATGAATTTCAATAAGGAAAACAGAGGAAATAAGCTAGAGGAAATAAGTTTGCACCCACTCTCATCCTTTGTGCAAGCTCGATTGCTGATTGGTCAGAAGGAGGCTGGGCACAGGATGTGACATCAGCTACACCACAGACCTGTGCATGTGATGCATAACCTAGTCACACTTTGTAGTTTTTCCAGAGACATCATGACCAATCCATGTTAGACCGAACATGTGCAGACCAACCTATTTTTGTCCATTGTTTCAAATAACAATCTGAAGGTCAGACCAAATTGGAAGGTAAGAGCTTCACAGGACTGCTATACTGTATGTGACAATTGCACATGATGACACATGAGCCTACTCTCCCTGTCTCATGACAGAGGACATTTTCCGTGTGAAGAGCAGAAGTGCAGAAGGTAATTTGGTTCTGGGCCTGTAGACCAGGACTGGGTTATATATACTCCAGTTATCCTGCTTACTCAGCAATCCTGCTTAGTGGAACAGGCCCCGGATCACTGAGAGACATATAACCCTGTCCTGGAACCAGAACCAAATTACCTTCTGCATTTCTGCAGAAAATGTCCTGTGTCATGTGACAAGGACAGCAGGCTCACATGTCATCTAGTGCAATATTCCAATTTGATCTGAGCTGCAAACTGTTATAGCTGCCATGATGGATTTGAGTGAATGGACAAAAAAATAAATAGTCAATGCATGCATGGGAGGCCATCAATGAGTGAGAGAAAGTTACACTGGAAATAGCTTCTTCCCATAACGCACTGCAACAGACCTTTACACTGCATGGAAGTTTAAATGTGGTTTGCGGAAATTGAGAGGTTGAGATTGATAAACTGCAATGGAGCTGAGAGTGTTTTATGGATGGCCAAGCTCACCCAAACATTCCAGTGAACGCAACGATCATAATCACGTTAAACATTAAAATTCCTTTCCGCCAACAAGTAAAAGCTAATCAGTCTGAAAACATGGTGTCAGCAGCAAATACATGCTCATTCAGCAACTTTCACATTTCTTTCCTTTTTAAGTTGACCGAGCCTTGCTTATTTTTGTTTTCAGACTCTACATCCATTATCAGCATGTAAAATAATCGTTAAAAGCTCCCCCAAAACCAAGATAGAATGCCTTTTTGAACCACTTTCCATCAAACATCTGACATTAACATATCTAGACAATTCCCCACACTTCATTACACCTGACATTTCCTTCTTTCCACAATTTGCATATCAATACAATCATTTTCATTTGACAATCTTCATTTTTCTATGCTGCTCAAATTTCTGCATGACAGAACTCAGAAGTTCATCTCAGCTTGTGTAAAAGGACAGGCACGGTCATGGCCTCTATTTCCCTCCAATGGGATTTGTGTTTGGTGTTGAGCCTTTCACACGTACAGTATTCAGTCAATAGCAGACTGGTGTGGCTGACAAGCCAGCCAAGGCCCACTGGCAAAATGTGTTTGTGTGCTGGAGTAAAAATATTATAAAAAATATATATATATAACATTTACATTCATTGCTTTATTGGAAGATTTGACGCATGGCTCACTTCGGAGGGAGCGCCTCTGCAAATACCAGGCAAATTAGATTGCTGAGGCATGGAAGTCGGTTCAGATACCTGCCCAGACACCTCCGTGTGGCTCACCGCACACATGGATACGGAAAAAATAGCTGTGTCTAAGAGTGTTTGATAAATCCAGTGGGATTTGTTCGTTCATTTCCGATCACACAAAAATTTACACACGGTTTTACAAAAATATTGATAGAGAGGTGTGCAGTGTGGGGGGCAACACAGTACATTACTTGCACCATACTTGGAAAGAATCACTGGTATTCTGGCAGCCAAGTTGTAGAGATTAGATCTTTTTTCCCAAGGCTGCTCCTATAATTCATCTAGGTCAGGCCACTGATATATCTGGGTTAGTGTCCTTATATATCACGGGTTAGACACATCCTTTAGTTTGGTTAATCTCCTCATTTATTTCAGTCAATGATACTGAAGGATCATTATTAGACTCTTCCTAAATATTTTAAGAACCCACTGCAAGGGCTGGGGATTAGACTGTCCTGTGGGGTGGGGGCAGGGGAATTGTACAAGGTCTAACCAAGTTACTGTTGCGCAGTTGCGGTAGTTGTTTTTGACTCAGACGAATAGCTGGAGCCCACGGTGTCAAACATTGTACTTTTCCTCAAAGGATACTAATTAAAACGGTTCAGGGATGACCTTTGCAATAGAACATTTCTCTTCACATCACAGACCCAGCTAATACATCATCTGTAACAGCAAAACAGCTGTTATGTGACTGTAGCCATTTCCACTGTGAGAGCCTTGCCATAAAGCTCACAGGATGTAAACTCCAGCCCTCTTGTAGTACCTTGTCGGAAAAGATTTTAGAGTTTGGGTTTTTAACAAGTGGATAAAAGCCCTCCTGTTTGAGAGGTACTTTTCACTGCAAAAAAAGTAAAACAGGAGTCTTAACAAGTATCTCAGTCTTATATTTAAACTATTTTTTTGTCAAATGAAACAAAAAACTTTCAATGAGGTGAAAAGGTTTGACTCATTTCAAGATTTGCCAATGGGATGAGAAAATTTCACAAACAGTTTCTTCAAAATATAATAAAAGATCTCAAGTCTAATTACAACACGAAAAACGCTTGTTAAGACAGCCATTTTTTGCAGTGTTGCGTTTCCTCTTTGTTCGTTTTAAAAAAATGATTTCACCCCAATGTGGAATGGCAGCTGTGTCTTTTATCGCGATGGCAGCTGTGCGCGGGCGCCATTTTGTGTCAGCCCTTGGCAGTTTCAGACGGGGTGTGCGTAAGCAGGCTGTACAGCTGGCCGCTGGTTCTCCCCCATCTGCAGTCTGGCAGCCGAGCCGTCATAGGTGCTGCAGCAGAGGGCTACATCGTTGCTGCAGAGGGCAGCGTAGTTGCTGCAGAGGGCTACATAGTTGCTGCAGAGGGCAGCGTAGTTGCTGCTGAGGGCTACATAGTTGCTGCAGAGGGCTACATAGTTGCTGCAGAGGGCAGCATAGTTGCTGCAGAGGGCTACATAGTTGCTGCAGAGGGCAGCGTAGTTGCTGTAGAGGGCTACATAGTTGCTGCAGCTGCAGAGGGCTACATAGTTGCTGCAGAGGGCTGAATAGTTGCTGCAGAGGGCTGAATAGTAGCTGCAGAGGGCTGAATAGTTGCTGCAGAGGGCAGCGTAGTTGCTGCAGAGGGCTGAATAGTTGCTGCAGAGGGCTGCATAGTTGCTGCAGAGGGCTGAATAGTTGCTGCAGAGGGCAGCGCAGTTGCTTCAGAGGGCTGAATAGTGGCTGCAGAGGGCTGAATAGTTGCTGCAGAGGGCTGAATAGTTGCTGCAGAGGGCTGAATAGTTGCTGCAGAGGGCAGCGTAGTTGCTGCAGAGGGCTGAATAGTTGCTGCAGAGGGCGCTGCTCTGTGCAGTTGCCGGGTGCAGCGTGCAGAACGCCCTCTCTATAGATAACCGTTGCTATGGCGAGGCTACGACCGACTCAGTGGCAAGATTCCAGGCCATGCTCATAATTATAATACTTACATCAAATTATTATGATCGCCATCCATGTTGGCACCTAGCACAATGGCTATGTTCAATTATGGTACATTACAGCTGTTTAGCTGACACTTTTATCCAAAGCGACTTGGTGATTAGGCGAGGCACGGAACAATCCCCCCTGGGGCAATGTGGGGTTACAGGCCTTGCTCAAGAGCCCAACAGCTGTGTGGATCTTATTGTGGTTATGCCGGGGGTTGACCATCAGGTTCCCAGTCATGTACCTTAGCCACTAGGCTACAGGCCGCCAGGGAGTGGATTCAACAGACACAGCAAAAACAGTTTGTCTCACCAAGAGTTTTAGTCTTGTAACAAGTCTTGTAATGAGTCATATGTTCAAGTAGAACGTATACGTAACTTTTTTTAGGGTACAGTTTGCTTAGCAAGTGAAATGTTCTTACCCCAAATCTTAAAAAGAGTCAAGTTTGCTCACGTCATTGGCAATGTTCTTTTCTTATTTAGCAAAAAAAAAGAAGACAAATATTGAGAAGTCTAAATATAAGAGCAAAATACTTGTTGAGACTGCCTTACTTTCAGTTTATTTTTATTTGCCATGTACGCTGTGGGGCACAAAACTACGGTGCTCTCGGTTTGGAGAGTAGTTTAAAAATAACTTAATTGGACACAATTTCCCCTGACAACACTGGCCTGTGACCATGACGGCACGGTATCTCCGCCCTGAAACGCATCTGAAATATAAACTCTGTGGCTCTGAGGATGTTTTCTGTTGGTTTTCTGCAGTGTCATTAATCACTAGAGCACTCATTCCTTTGCAGGCATCTCTAATCTCTGAAGATCTTATCGCACGTCTGTGTGATTATGTGATTGTTATATGTTGTGTTCAGCGTGTGTGCACGTGTGTCAGAGAGGTGTACAGGGTTCTCATAATGCTGATGGTGGATTGAGACTGACCGAAGTCAAAAAGTGAAAATGCAATCATTTGACAATCATCATTTTTCTATGCTGCTCAAATTTCTGCATGACAGAACTCAGAAGTTAATCTCAGCTTGTGTAAAAGGACAGGCACTGCCATGGCCTCTATTTCCCGCCAATGGGATTTGTGTTTGGTGTTGAGCCTTTCACACAGGCTGGTGTGGCTGACAAGCCAGCCAAGGCCCGCTGGCAAAATACATTTGTGTGTTGTAAAAATCTTTAAAACATCTTCTTCTTGACTCTTTGTACTATCATTAGTTTTACTGATTCTGACCGACCGGACTCAGTGAAAAGTGGCAGACGGGTCTATTTTCCAGTGTGGAAAACACCAGCTGCCCCAGTCCCTTAAAGCCTTGTTTGTGCCAGCCCTGGTGGAGGAGAGCAGGGGCTTTGGAACCGAAGGATTGCCAGTTTAAGTCCAAAACAGAGGCTCTTCTGTTCCACCCTTGAGCTGGGCAATTAAGTTTAATTGATCCGGGAAATATAAAACCGTTTAGTTAAGCGAATAAATAAGTGCATTAGGTATGCAAATGCAGTTAAAAACAAGTCAATATGTTTCGTCCTAAACTACCACTTAAATCCAGCCCGCATTAACATATAGGGAATGGCATGGCCTTTGCATTAACAAGCGGCAATTTAAATTGTTTTTCCTCTTTAGAGTCCTCAAGCTGAAGTTTACAACATAAAGCACCTCAAATAAGGTGCTTATGCAGCAGTGTTTAGTGTTACAATTTCCATTTAAACCCATTCATGTTTTTAATCAATGGCACACAATAAATTGAACGCTATTATCTAAACAGCTTACTGTGTATGTGCGTGTTGACTGTGTTGTTCACAGTTACTTCTGTTTCTGTTGAGAGGCCTCCGTGCGGCTGTAACAGTGAATCAAGAATGACGGCCCATCGCTCATCTCCGTCCTTGACCCCCCCCCCGCTCCCAGAATGCCAGGGTACAGTTTGGTAAGGGTGTGAGGTACAGTCTCAGAAATAAAGTGCTGAAGAAGCAACATTACATTACAGTTATTCAGCAGTAATTTTTATCCAGAGCGACTTTCAGACGATTAGACCAAGCAGTGGACTTCCCCCCCCCCCAAAGCAATGTGGGGTTACGGGCCTTGCGCAAGGGCCCCACAGCCATGTGGATCTTATGATGGCTACCATGGCTACCAGAGCTTGAACCACCAACATTCCAGGTCCCAGACAAGCACCTTAGCCACTAGGCTACAGGCTACCCACCCATCAACCAAAGGTACAAATGCTTGTCGCTGGGGCAGTAGGCTATGGCTACATAAAATTGTTCACTTAGCCAGCAAAACATAATTATTTGAACCTTTTTTAACTTGGAAAACTTACTCATTCGTCCCCAAAGAGAACATTACTATACTTTCATGGTACATTTGTGAAATTTTATCCTTGAAGAAGAGAAATATACTTCCACTGTCACTTTATTGTAGTGTAGGGGGGGGCTGCAGCTGCTTTTGTAACCGTCATAAGCTGTCCCATAATTCCATCTTTCTCAAGCTTGTTCTGTTTTCTTTCAAATTTGAATTTAAGTGCACTCATTCAGCAGGAGAAGCATGCATTTAGATCCCAAAGCCTGTACGATACAGTATAGCATAAAAACACACTACTGTGTGCCATAATTGAGGAATAGAGATCGGAATACGAAATAAATGGAAGATACATTAAGCTTCAAATAAACCATTTCCAGTGGTAGATAAGAAAAGGAACATATTTATGCTTCATTCAAAAAGTTAAACTCTGCACATAAAGCACTAAGATTACATGCTCCACACAAAGGAGTACGGACCATTAAGCACCAGTCGTAGTGCCTGTGCCATTCCGAGGGTTATCAGTTTACATATTTCCCAATTTATCACACTGGGTGGAGTGTATCAGTGATGCTCCCTCTCACATACACACACACATGCACATACCAACACACACCCACCCACGGGCACACACACACACACACGCACACACACACGCATACAAACTCCCCACACACACACACATACACAGACACACGGACACACACACCCACACACTCTCTCACACACACACACACACACACACACACCGTGTTTTAGCGCAGCACGTACACGGCATCGCTCAGGTGTCAGACACGGGCCCATTTGCAGCACGCTCTGTCGTTTGCCCCCCGGCGTGCGCCGCAGAGGTCACAGGGGCGAATCGCTGCACCAGAACCATATCCGCGCCGGGGGGCAGATTCCACCCCCTCGCCCCCCCCCGGCCGCCCCAGGCTCGGCGGTGCGACAGGTAAGGGATGGGGGACGCTGAACATCACCGGGGCTGGAGCAAAGCCTCACGTTTTTCATTCGCCGTGACACACACACACACACGGTCGCACACTGCTGCAACCCCCCCTCCCTGAGAGAGTCTTTCATCTGCTCCAATCACGAGACGTGGGGGGGGGGGCACTGCAGCACACAATGTCCCCTTCTGCAAGTGATAATATTTATCGATTGTTACACGCTAGTCCCTCTCTCTGCCTCATTCGTCGTATGGTATAAACTGCCAGCTTCCCGGTTTAATTGTATAATTTTCTAAACGGAAATTGGCAAAGCATAAATTCCTCACAGACATTAGGAAGTATTTTTTCCACACAGAGACTGGTCACTGCGTGGAATAGCTTGCCAGGGCATGTAGTGGAGGCAGAATCACTGGGGGTTTTCAAGACCAGGCTTGATACGGTGCTAGACACTAGCTTTAGGCAAACTGAGCAGTAGGTACACTTCAGAGGTAGAAAACGGCGAGCGTTGCTGACCTGAACGGCCTGTTTTCACCATTATGTTATGTTACTGTATGTTGTGTTATGTTTTGCTAAATGATGTATATATGTAGAGGAAAATGATGTGAATGGGGGGGCTCCTTTCTCCTAAACAATAATGGTTTATTGTGCTCACTGACCCCTTTCTGTTAGCTCCTTTGCCCAGCAGAGTAATATATGGCTGGAGTCGGGTGAGACGGGTGAAAACTTAACAGTTTCGGGGGAACTACAAATGCTTGTGCTCCTCTCGATGATCATTAAAAATAAAGCTAGACCAAGTTTAAAATCTGCGTAGGCCTGAATCATACTGAACAGAATTATCCCTTGATTATATACCTCGCTCGCCTCCATTTTATATCGATTGGATCCCCCTGGAGTCCAGCCTACTCATTTTTGTTTTACAAGGGAAATGGCACATAGATTATAATGAATGATGCAACCCAAAAAAAAGAAAGAAAAACGAACAAGAATTATGGTTAAAGTCATTACGCAGAGAAAGATGAGAAGGCATCATCCATCACCGTGTTACTGTGGCACGGTGGAAGAAACAGAACAAAGAGCCTGAACTGGAACCTCCAGGGGTTTGGGTATACTCTATAGCTTTACCTGAAGCTGTCTCTGTATCTCTACTGAGAATCCCCCCCTCACTCCGCACGAGTAGGATGCGCTTTATCAATACTCTACTGGCCGGCGTTGGCCTACTTTCAACACTGCACTCGAGACTTTTAACTGCAAATACAGCTTAGAGATGAACGTGAGGGCAGCAGTGGGGCTTTGCGAAGTCTGTTGGCAATACGCCTTCTGTAGAATGGAAGTCAAACACAGATGCACACAGTCTCTCTCTCTGTCTTTCTCTGGCTCACAAACACACACACACACACATGCACACACACACACACACACCATGGTCAGGCACAACACAGACATGAACAGACACATACAGGACACACGTAAGCACACATACTTACTTACACATACATATACATACACACATAGACACACCTGCAGCTATCACAAGCACACACACATGTGCACACACACACACACACACACACACACATTCACACATATGCTCTCACACACACACACACACACATGCTCACACACACATACACACACACACGTAGACTTATTTAAAGACACGCGTGCTCGTGTACGTATGTTAGCTCCTGCTTCTTCCAGAATCTGCAGGATCAAAGCGCGTGAAAGCACATTCCGGTCAATACCGACACACACAACCACAGCCTGCCTACGCGTCGCTGTGGGATTCTGGGAAGAGCGCCGTCTGTCTGCTGAGAGAGGTCGATTTCGTCTGGCAAGGGCAGTCAACAGTTCTGTCAGGGCTGGGGGTGTCGGGGCAGGGTGGGTGGGGGGGGGGGGGTTAGTCATGGGTCGGGGGCACGCCTCTCTTTAATCCACATCGAATCTGGAGCGGCTAATTAAAAGAAGATGCAAATCCCCCCTGATCATCAGCGGAATCGCGTTCGCACTGATTGAATGTAAATATGTGGGCTGGAGTCTGGCTTGAAATATGAGACTGATTAAAGTGGGGTGGAGGGGGAGGTGGGGTGGGGGGGGGGGTCAGTGGGGGAGTGGGAATGGGGGGGGGGGTCTTTTTGTTTTCAGACTCTCTCACTGGCCCACAGATTGCGGTGGGCTGATAACATTGTTAATGATGATGTGGAATTATTCATTGTTGTGGCATTTGAATCAGGTTCATTGAAATCTTGCAGTCTTTATTTTTGTGAGTTTTATTATTGAGGGGGGGGGGGCAGGGGGGGCAGGGGGGGCAAGGGAAACAAATAAATTATCCGTTCACAGAAAAGGAGTGAAAGACAATACTCCTGCAACAGTGGAGTCAAAAGAGCGACACAGAAAAGCCAGGGATACCAGACTCTCTGAGTGATCTGTTAACAAACGCTTCTATCATTTATTTAGCTCTAAGAGCACAGTCCTTATGAATTTATCATGCATACCCAGCCCATTATTAGCCCTCAAATCCAGCCTTTCATTTCTATCTTTATTATTCCCTGTCACAACATTACAAAATGCATTTTTATACAGTGATACATCATGATAACCATTCCTACTTTCTGTGTCAGCAGTATACTTAGTGTATAGATGCACATAACACAATATAACATAATATAACATAACATAATGGTGAGAACAGGCCATTGCGCCCAGCAATGATTGCCTTTTCTTACCACTAAAGTGTACCTACTGCTTAGTTTGCCTAAAAGCTAAATAGTATCTCGTGCCAAGACTGATCCTGAAAACAAAACAGATACAATGTACTTACTGAATGAGAAAGCTAAGAATGGGTTTTCTGTTTCTACGGTTTATAAGATAAGATATAAGATACACTTTATTGAACCCCCATGGGACAATCTTTCCTCTACATTTGACCCATCCTAGTTACTTAGGAGCAGTGGGCAGCCACAGTGCAGTGCCCAGAAACCGACTCCAGTTCTGAGGCCAGTGTCGTGGTCAAGGGTAAAGGCAGGAGCACACCTAACCTGACCTGCATGTGTTTGAGTGTGGGAGTGAACCGGAGTACCCAGTGGAAACCTACGTGAACATGGGCAGAACATGCAAACTCCACACAGAGGGGATCTGACCGGCTGGGATAAAACCCTTCTCAAGAGGCAACAGTGTTGTTAATGGTAGAACCATAATGGTAGAACACTGCGTGTGTTGCCTAGTCAAGCACACACGCACACGCACACGCACCCACCCACACGCACACACACACACACACGCCACAATGCAATGCGCCCCAACTGATGATAACACACCGCCAAGGTCCGTTTAAATAAATAAATAAATAAAATACGATGCTCAGAGACATGTGAACTGTGCATTTCTGAGAAACTCAAACCACCCTGTCAGACACCAACAATCCACGGTCAAAGTCACTATGATCACATTTCTTCCCCATTCTGATATTTGGGCTTAAAAACAGCTGAACCTTTTGAGCACATCTGCATTGCTTCCACATCATTGGCTGATTAAATATTTGCATTAAGGAGCAGGTGTACAGGTCTACCTAATAAAGTGGTCACTGAGTGTATATAAAAAGGGATGTTATTCCTACATGGATCACCAACTATGGCTGTAAATACAGTACCCTCTAAAAGTGCACTTTAACTTCATTTGCATTGTTTCATTACAAATCCAATGTGCTGGAACGCAGAGACAAAAGAACTGAAATTGTACAGTACAACTGTCCAAATACTTGTTGACTGCACTGTGTATTCATCACCCGATATGGATGTAAATACTCTCAAATTAAAGGTGAACCTCGGACTGCACTATTTACTTATGGCTATTCTATTCTCGAGTACTTTTTATTTACTGTTTATGCTTTTCTTCCATGCTTTTCAGCTGTGGATTCTGTTATTAATGTCTGCTGAATGCCGGGAAGTATATTCTTCAGTCTTTTAGCTCAGGGTTCAGCTCGTAATGTCTGCCCGAGGGCGAGCCGCGTAGCATAATCAGTACCGTGGCTGGCTGTCTGGCTTCGGAGCCATGTTCAACCTTCCGACACGTCATCCTTTCCCTGTGTGCTGCCCTGCTGTCTGACTACAGCCAAGCCTGCCCCACGGCGAACAATGCGGAACAGCTATGACTCGGATTGTGGGGTCGATTCTAGCCACGACACGCTGTGATTTATAACAGCGGTTCAAATGCGTCATAAAACCATCAAAAACCCATGATTCTTCTGCTGTAAACGCCATTACACGGCATCACACAAAACGGTATCGACATTATACGTAATGTTTAGTACTGGAACATTAAATCTGCAGCCTGTTTTGTTTTTCACTGCTGTTTTTTGGCAGTTATTGCTTAAGGAATCTGTTCCTTAGCACTATCATGCTAAATGCACCTGGAGGCTTCACTTAGTCATGGCCCAATAGGAAGCCTTCAGCCAGGGCTGGCAAAAGGGAGGAGGGGGTGTTTTGGGGGGGGGTTCGCCTAGGAGTTATAGTTATTGGAATGTGTTCTTCCATGTTATTGGTTTATCAGGTGCCCAATCAAAAAAAAAGGAAGGCTGTCGGTGATTGTGGACACAAATCTGACTTGTGTGGCCCACGAATGGTTCTGGCCCTAAACAACTGCATACGGCAGCAATCATCAAATCTGGACCTCGAATACATACCCGGCCCTGGTTTTCTTTTCTCCCAGGTAATTAGCTGAACAGCTAATGCTACTGCTTCGGCAGACTGGCTTCACATCTGACTCCCAGGTTAAGGGAGGGTGGAAAACCAGCAGTTTTCGGACCTCGATTTAATGATCCCTGGCATACAGCGCTTATGGCTTCAGCCCAGAGAGTCCAAGGTCACTGTCTATGCTCATGAGAAGTATTCAAATACTGTATTTATATTTTTATATTGTGCATTACTTAACAGGAACAGCATAATTTTATTCATCTCATTCTTCATATTGGCACAGTCTATGCATGCCTTAACCCCAAAATTGCTGCCTGTAGTAATTTATATGTTATTCAATTTTTTAAATAGCAAATCAATATTTACTGCAAACACAATAGCATCCAGCAGGGCATCCATTCTCTTGGCTAGGTGTTACACTGGGCTTAATCCAGCCATGTCAACACCTAGAGTCTCTGAATGTGATGCAGGAATGTCTCCGTAGACTGGAAATGGCATAAGAATTCAATTCTGTTATCATTTATTTTCTTCTGAACATGCTGCATCTGGTAGACAAAAGTGGCACTGCCTCTTTGAAACTAATGTAAAAATGAATATTAATAATGACGATTAACAAGGAATATAGGCATAATTAAGGAACAGAAAGCCTCCTGATTTTTTTTTAAAGAGCTCTATAAAATCACGTGAGTCGTGGCGGAGCGGTAACCTAATCATAGCTCCCAATTCCGGAAACTAAAGGCAGTCATGGCAAGCCTTATCCAGCATAGATGAAGCAAAAGCCTTCTCAATTAAAATCACAAGTCTCTCCCCTTTTTGGTATAAGTTCGTCAACAAATTGCACAACTGCAGGTAATTCCTGTTCATAAGAGACTAAACAATTAAACCTCAGCTAAATGCTACGTTAAACGATATCATTGATAAACTACAGGAATGTTTTCGTTTCTATAACATGTTCTCCATTTGCGGTCGGTAAGCGTGTTTTCCTTTGTGTAGCCAAGAAGTTCACATTGTGTATTTGTTTTTCAGTGTACAAGACATATTTATATTGTTTAGTTAACGTTATTCCTTTCAATTTGTGACCGACTGTTTGAAAAGTGGACAACATTTAGTTGAGAACAGGTGTTCCCTCTCTCGTATCGTTTAACGGTGCGTTATCTGAAGCTACTAGGGCAGAACACGACACAGCAACAACAACGGCAATACTACTACTACTACTACTACTACTACCAAAAATAATAATATGATTAACGTCAAATTATTGTTTTGCAGAGTCGCAGAACAGAACTTACTTACATGTCTTTATTGGTTGTACTTGTTCAAGCCAGGTGCATCCCACAAATCTCTGGCTCTGTGAATATGCAGTTTCTTTAGGCCTCAGTGTTGCTTGAACTGCGTGTGGTTATCTTGGGTCAGTTCTAAACTGCCATGTTAACATCGCGGGTGACATAAATTAGAATAAGCTGAGATAGCGCTGTGCAAAGCAGTGCTCTAAATGTCATCGTGAATGTCAAGATAAGGTATACATTTTAAAGTAAAACCAAGCAATGTAGCGTTTGTGTATTATTGATTTAGTTGATATTGGAGCATCACGGTGCATATGGAATGAAAATCACGTCAATCATAGATAAATAAATCATAAAATTAGTTAAACTTACACACTATATTTATTTGACCACCGGGGTTAACACTTTAATGACCACAGTTTAACATGAGATTTCATATTCAGCAACAGGGGACTAACAGTTAGCCAGTTGGAAGGGTACAGTGTGGTGTGGCTTTACACAGATGTATAACAGGCCTATGTGATATATGAGATATATTGGAATAAATGGGACAGGTGAAATCCCTAAAATGTGTGTTTGAGGCCTTTGAAAAACATAGATAAAAATGTGTTTGGGTTCTGATTTGCAGTCATCTTTACTGTAGTCTTGCCTTTTCTGGCAAGACATAAAAATGCAGTTACTCTACTGTTTGGTCTTGACTGGACTTTGGTCTCTCAACTGCTCTAATAGGGAGGCACAGTAGTCAAATGATTAATAAGAGTTAAAAACCCTGCCTGAACCCTCACAGACAAACGGTGCGATTCTCATTTAAAGACAGTGGCACCGGAAACTAATACCTGCTCCAAAAGCTGGATTAAAAAGGCTCAGTTGAGCTGAGTGTGGCTTCAGTTTAGCTAGTGATTAAGTGTGAGTCTCCACTTTAATACCTCAGGTTTCACTGGAGCTCTGCTACTCGTGATATACAAACAGTACTATCTAACAGCACTGGCCCATGGGTGGGAGTGCAGTCAGGGCATATTTAAAAATAGAGGAAATATGTTTTTTAGGTGGTGTGTTTTAGGTGGGTCTGGGTGTTAATGAGCATATGCCCACAGTAATACTATAGGAATGTTTATTTCAGGACTTCTGTGGATTTAAATACATGCAGTAAGCACTTTAGTAGGTAGACCTGTACCCTAGCTTGTTAATGCAAATATTTAGTCAGCCAATCATGTGGCAGCAACGAAAGGCATAAAAGCATGCAGACATAGTCAAGAGGTTCAGCTATTTCTTCTGACCAAATGTCAGAATGGGGAAGAAATTAGATCTGTGGAAGTGACCGTGGAATTATCATCGGTGTCAGGCAGGGTGGTTTGAGTATCTCAAAAACTGCGTATCTTCTGGGATTTTCACACTCAAGGGACTCGTGCTCAGGGACATTTCGAAGCACCCAGGGCGGGATCAAACCAGCAACCTTCCAACTGCCAGACAGCTGCTCTTACCTCCTGAGCCAATGTCACCCCGACATTGTACCGCTTGTATATTATGAGTAGCAGAGATCCAGTGAAACCTGTGGTATTGAAGTGGACACTTAAACACTAGCTAAAGTGACCAATAAGTCTAATAAATACCCACTAAATTCTCACTGAGTGTATATCATTACAAATATTGAAAAACATTCAGCTGATTAAAATATGATGGTAACCATAACAACTACAGGTTCAATATTAGGACAGCAGGCAAAGGATCAAAAGGAACACAGGTTAGCCTACTGAGTCCATGGTTCAGTGAATAGTTTATATGCATATCCGCAGCACTTAAAGACAAGTTATTATTTAAAAAGCATAATAGCATGTCAAAATAACAAATGGAATGGCTAATTCCCTTGGCTGTGCAAAATGAAATAGTGATATGGTGTCATACCCAATTTACATCATTTGACCATGTAATTCAAAGAGAATAGTCACTGTAGGAAGCTGGGAAATTGGGCTGCCATTATCCACCGCCCCAAATGTGCATTATGGTTACGGACATACACTCAGTGAGCACTTCATTAGGTAGTTATTAGACTTATTTATTAGACTTAAGTCTTCTGCTGCTGTAGCCTATCCACTTAGAGGTTTTACGCGTTGTAATGTGTAGTTATTTGCGTTACCTTCCTGTCAGCTTTGACCAGTCTGGCCATTCTCCTCTGACCTCTCATTAACGAGGTGTTTCTGCCTTTTGTTTTTTGTCTCCGCTAACTCTAGAGCCTGTGGTGTGTGAGAATCACAGGAGATCAGTCATTTCTGAGATACTCAAACCACCCTGTTTGACACCGAAAAGCATTCCTTAACTGAAGCTCCTGACCCGTATCTGCATGATTTTATGCATTGCATACGATTCACACGATTGGCTGATTAGATAATCACATGGAGAAGTAGGTGTACAGGTGTTCCTAATAAAGTGCTGTTTTTTAAGATTTAAAAAACAGTGTCTATTATACCGTACACCACAATTGTTTTGCTGTACCTGTCTATAAGGATCTCTTGAAAAAAAAAAGCAAAGGAAATATTTAAGAAAATATTACACAAAAAAATTTGACTGGAAAATTTGTATCCAAAATGGCTGCCATCTACTACGCTATGGCTACTGAACGATGAAAGCTTGTGAGGATATCACACATGCTGATATAGACATCTACTTAGTGACATAACATAACATAATGATGCCCAGCAATGCTCGCCATTTTCCGACCACTACAGTGTACCTAATGCTGAGTTTACCAAAAAAAACGATATTCCATCTAGTACTGTATCAAGCCTTGTCTTGAAAACCCCCAGAGTTTCTGCCTACACTGCATAAGCTAGCAAGCTATTCCACACAGTGACCACTCTCCGTGTGGAAATATACTTCCTAATCACACTAGCAGACTTGAGTGCACAGTGCAGGTAAATCGCACCTGGACCCTGACGAGGGGAGGTGAGAGTAGGGTCACAGAAGGTAAACGAGAGGCTAAACTGAGCCCAAAACGGTGTCCCTGCCCGTAATAAGATGCAAATTTAAAGTCCCAGGCATATGCGACACAAATTGCTTTTTGACAGTACATTTAAGATGCTAATCGAGTGTCATTTACCGCAGCCAATTTGATCTGAATTGCTTCGCACTCGGTTTCCTTGGCGATCATTGTGTGTACGCGTGCTTGCCGAGCACTCAGGAGAGAAGAGAGTCCTCTGGGGAATCGCGGCGGTAAGAATAGTCTGCGATTTTCACAAGCGGGGTCCAATGTCACCTCCAAATCTAAGAGCTTTTCACTCTGCTGGTGCTTTACATCGTGGAGAAGGTTTGATGACGAGCCTTTTGTGATTTTTCTTTTTTCCCATTACCGGCGGCTCTTGAGTATCAGAAAGTACCACAATTCAGAGGCTGTTACTGGGTCTCTTTGCTAAAACACCATACTGTAGATAGTCATTAAAATAATCATTTCCTGCACATTTGCCAGTCCCTGGATGGGCAGACTGTGTATTTTGAGCTACAAAAAATGGCCTGTGTAATAGCCAGGCCAGTTAATCAAAAAGTTCACCAACAAGTTTTTTTAATTAATTTTTTTATATATATATTCTGCGCCAATCATGAATTTCCATACCAATCCCACACATACAACACACAGTTAACACAATATCATTTTTTGTAACTCAATGTGTTGAAACAGTTGGAAGTTAGGGCAAGCCCTTGTCTCGTTGTGAAGTCGACCACAAATTAATTTAATACAGAATCCAATTGTTTTCCGGGAATCGACTGGTATGGGTAATAAAAGCATGGAACTAAAAAAAAAAATTTGATACATGGCAAAGTGTTTACCTGAATTGTTGAA
The DNA here is from genome assembly GCF_963514075.1 of Conger conger. Taxonomy (NCBI): domain Eukaryota; kingdom Metazoa; phylum Chordata; class Actinopteri; order Anguilliformes; family Congridae; genus Conger; species Conger conger. The sequence continues at coordinate 20,553,867 of NC_083766.1, read as the reverse complement.
ATGCTGACAGGTGGTGATGAAGGCATCTTCGAATATCCTTAGCATCTTTGAATCTTTTATTGCTTTTTGTCATCAATAAATTAATATAGCAGCCATTGTTTATTTTTGTATTACACCATGGACAAACAATTTCCCACACAAGTTTTCACCCGTGACAAGCCTAGTTTTCGGACTGTAGTTCAAGAAAAAGTAAAAATACTCAAGTTGGATGTATATTTGGAAAATAGGGGAAAGTTGTTGAACAATCTTCTAAAGAAGCCATTTTAGCCTTCATTTCAAGACCATATGACATTTTCTCCTTCTCACTTGCTCTGCAGGTCCTCCCAGATTGGAGGCACAGAAAGTAAAATCTTCTGCTGGCTTTAGCTTTGACATTTTGGGCACAAGATATATGACTTCAGAGTACTATTTGAGTGATGCAGAAAAATACTGTAGCCTCACTCAAGTATGCTGGTCTGAATGCATGTAATTTCACAGTATTTAAAGGTACAATAGCTAATTTTGGACGGCCGAGAGGAATTACCGCAACAAACACCCTCTAACCACAACACTGTTTATCCCTCCCCCTTGTCTGGCAACCAATGAGCTTAAATTATTGTACAGTTATACAATGTTTTGGAACAGCGTGTCAGTGCATCAACTGTATATTTTGAAACCAGAATTTAAGGACTGTACAGGCAGAGGATGAGTCAACATTTCAGTGAGCCTTTTTCATTGATAGGAAGGGATTTACAATGGCCTTGTAACAATGTACCTATTGTACCTTTAATTGGGAGTCAGCGAAGAGAGGGAGGATTTGGTTATGCTGTCATATTTATTGGTCTTTGGAGCCATGCGTCTGGGATGTTTTAGTTCTTACAGTTATTTATGTACGTGTAGAGGTGCTGTCCTCCACATTAACTGAGGTCCTAGCTCTTTTTCCTCATTAGTGATCCCATGGCCCATTTCAAAAGAGCCATGGTCTTAACCCCAATGTCCTGGCCAAAGTGCCACGAGACTGGCTCGCGTGTCTGGTCACCTGATCACCCCATGCATCCGATTGGCCGAATAAATGAAATGCCTGTCCTCATCATGGTGAACAGTCCTCTACAAACTCACAAACTGTACTGTTCAATAGTCTCATTACAGAAACCTAATCCTATAGAGAGCCGAGTAACAGAGACCCATTTCAGGTCCCCACTAAAATAGTGTAAAGTACAGTTGATTTCAGATACAGGACAATGTAATTATCGGCAGGAGTTGTTTTGTCTGCGAGTAAAGTGACTTCAGACGCCCACGGTTCAGTTCCTTTATTGTCAAGTCTTTTCCCCGTCCACCCCCACCTGTGTTTTGGTTGCGACTGTGTGGAGACGTCAGGGAAAACTGGAACCTGTTTCTTCACCCTGATAACTGGTAACAGCTCTGACTGCAGCTCACTGAGCAGATAAATTAGCACATGAGAAACACTGAACAGAGCTATGAACCCTTACATTCTCTCTCACAAACACACACACATACACTCACACACTCACACACACACATACACACACATATCAGAAGAGAAATCAGAAACAGATTAACAGAGTTCTCCCAGTGCAGACGTCTCAGTTCATATGCATCTGTGGGCTTTTTAACACCAGATTATTAGCATATATCTGCAGGGATACCACCACGCTCCAGGCATTCTGCAAGCACTCACCTGGAATTAAACCTGCAACCTTAATGGCACAGCGCCGTGGGTTGTGTCGGCTGGCGAGGTATTGGAGGACGGAGGGTGGTGTGTGGTGAACTACACACAGCTGATGATCGGTGGCCTTGCATTCACCACCAGTGTCTCTCGCTCGGCCTGCTGGGAAGACAGCTCTGTTCCATCGTGCGTTGTCCTGGCCTGTCGCTCTTCTTCTGTGGTGTACGCCTCTCCCTGCTCCAGCTCATTAGGATGGGAACAGGTGGGGTGGTGTGGGCAGTGGGGCTAGGTTGGTTGATGCAGCTCCAGTTGTTGAATTGGGCTGGTGGTGTAGGCAGTGGGGCTGGGTTGGTTGATGCAGCTCCAGGTGTTGAGTTGGGCTGGTGGTGTAGGCGGTGGGGCTGGGTTGGTTGATGCAGCTCCAGGTGTTGAGTTGGGCTGGTTTTGTAGGCGGTGGGGCTGGGTTGGTTGATGCAGCTCCAGGTGTTGAGTTGGGCTGGTGGTGTAGGCGGTGGGGCTGGGTTGGTTGATACAGCTCCAGGTGTTGAATTGGGCTGGTGGTGTAGGTGGTGGGGCTGGGTTGGTTGATGCAGCTCCAGGTGTTGAGTTGGGCTGGTGGTGTAGGCAGTGGGGCTGGGTTGGTTGATGCAGCTCCAGTTGTTTAGTTGGGCTGGTGGTGTAGGCGGTGGGGCTGGGTTGGTTGATGCAGCTCCAGGTGTTGAGTTGGGCTGGTGGTGTAGGCGGTGGGGCTGGTGGTGTGGGCGGTGGGGTGTCATGTCCGCAATGGCCTTGGTGGCCCAATCGTATTTGCCAGCATTGATCTGGCTGTCTGCTGAGTCTCACTTAAAACGCGATGACCTGAAAAATGCTGATTTATTCAGTGCCACTCCTCGTAAGCTTTTAAGTTGGCCAGATCTGCGCCGAATGATGTAACAGATGTCCGACGTTAGTTTTGATTTGTTTTGTTTTGTTTTTTGGCTGTTGTTTTTTTGGAAAAGGAAGTGTGGCAGCTCCCTTTGTCTCTCTGAAGGAGACATTAGCATGCGTCTGATTGTGCTCGGTTACAGACCGTGGAATTAATCGGAAAACGGCGAAAGCGTTTGTCTGTTCCCACTCTTCTGTTTGGCTCGTCAGTCCGTCTCGAGAGTTTCATCGAGGTCGTCTCTTCCAGGGAGTGCTATTGGCAGCCCTCTGCCTCGGTATGGTTTTCTTATTTTTCTGTTCTTTAATTCACATTAAAGACCGTAGAAATAAAAGCTTTACTAAAGCATGAACGCATCGTACGGTCTTGTTTCAGTTTACAAATACACGTACACTCAGTGCATACTTTATTAGGTAGACCTGTACACCAGCTTGTTAATGCAAATATGAAATCAGCCAGTCATGTGGCAGCAACTAAATGCATGCAGCAGGACTTCTACTTTCTGACCCCTGGATCGTATATGATTGGTCATTGCAATCTGGTGAGAAAATGGGGTTAAAAGGGAAAAATCGATGTTTGTGATGGATATGAATGGTTCAAGACGTGTATAGGTATTAAACGAGGACAGCAAAACACTATTGACTTTCGAGTTGCTGACCCCTGGCGATTTTATATTTGGCATCAAATTGTCAATGGACATATTACTGGAACTACACTGGCAGATTTTCCCAATGTCTATCTCCCTGCAGTGTGTGTGTGGCGGCCTGTAGCGTAGTGGTTAAGGTAATTGACAAGGTCGGTGGTTTGTGTGTGTTTGTGTAAATATATGTGAAGTTATAATTATTTAATCTCAATAATTATTTGGAATGGTTAATTGAATATCTCTGGGTTTAAAAAAACTGGCTTTTGAGATTACTGTAATAACTAATAAATAAAGCCTCATTACATTGCTTTATCTCTTGACAGTTTTCCAAAAGGTAAAGTGTAATAACAACCCGTCAATAGCTGACAACTGCTAGCGAAAACGCTAGCGCTCTTGAATTCTCAAAGAGGAAAACGCTGCAAACGGCAGGCTCAGGTATCATTATAAAGAGTGTAGCCCATCTGTGTTGATTACAGAGGAGCTGACGGCTATGACCCACAGAAAGCTCTCGACAGACACAGCCGGTGAACCGTGAGATCAAAGCAGGCCCAGGATGTTCTTGCGATGCCTTAAAAAACCTGGAGTTAGGGAGAGGACACTGAGGTGAACAGCAGTCTTGAGGTGAACAGCAGTCTTGAGGTGAACAGCAGTCTTGAGATGAACAGCAGTCTTGAGGTGAACAGCAGTCTGAGGTGAACAGCAGTCTTGAGGTGAACAGCAGTCTTGAGGTTAACAGCAGTCTTGAGGTGAACAGCAGTCTTGAGGTTAACAGCAGTCTTGAGGTGAACAGGTGAACAGCAGTCTTGAGATGAACAGCAGTCTTGAGGTTAACAGCAGTCTGAGGTGAACAGCCGTATGAGGACACGAGGGAAACATCCGGAAGCTCGGCTTAGCGTGACCTGCTCCCAGTTGGTTACTACCTGCATCTGTCCGGCTGTGGAGAAATCCACTAAAACTACAATGCGTTTCATTGTGCACCGGAAACGGCCATTTAATTTTCATATGCCTCTGCTTCTAAATGAGATGATTTCAGCGAACCACACGCATCGCTGCAATGCGAGACGTGCACCTTTTTCATCATTTGAACTTGTGACCTGTTTCTGTTTCTGATTATCCCGTTCCTGTGTGACTAGCAGGCTCTTTTCTGGAATAACGATGAGATGAAAGAGAGGCAAAATCTGCCGAACGTCACTGGAAACTGCATGCAACATTTTATCTGCTTTTGCACAAAGGGTATTCTGGGATACAAACAAAGCTTAATTAGTTGTGAGTTGATGGCATTGTCCTATTGTTATTTAATAAAGTCACAGTGGAGGTACATTTTTGTTCTTCAAGGATCCCAGATAAGGTACAGTCATGTCCTCTTTGGGTATAGGGTACCGTTCCAGCGACAAGCATTTGTACCTTTCCATACCTTTTCGTACCCATATTTCTGAGAGTGTACATGTATGGTGAACCGTAGCTGAAGGGCACCTACAGTACCAAGCAAACAACAGCGGCGATATTGCTGCTTTTAGCTCAGTTTCCATCAGAACAGAGTCACTGTCGTATCCCTCCCATCGCACAGGGAACGTACTGCAGTTGTTTTATCTACTCCCCCACACACTACACTGACTCAGTGCCTGTGCTGTTTGGCAAAACCCCAGCTCATTAGCATTGCCGTACCCAAATCGGCAAGCTCCTCATTCTCCCATAGGAGAGGGGCGCTCTGTACCAGTGACACCTGAAAGCTGACACATCAGCCCCAGGTTCAGCTAACCCAGGAGTATTATCAGTTTTCATAGAACACCAGGAATAATAAGAAAAAAATATCTAACGCCATCAGGGAATGCTAATGCTAATATAGCCTCAGTGGTATTTACAGCAGGGGTTGGCGCTGTGCTAGATATTAAATGCTGCACTGAGATCACCTGTTGTGATGATATGCATTGCACACATACCTGTACCTGTACCTTGATGATAATTTACTGCTTTGAAGCCCACCTTTCTGCTTGGAGAAGGCTTGAAAACTATAGAGCAAGGTTGGGTGCTCGCACGTGCGCATAACAAACGCCCATACACACACATTAATACTGCAACGCAAAAATAAACAGAGTAGTTGATCTGTCTTCGTGTTTGCTGTAAATACAACATTGTCACAATTAATTTAATTGCGATGTGTGGTGTGCTTACTGGGCAGTGAATAAAACATACATATTTTTTATTTGATTTATTAGGCTACTTAATTTCCCTAATATGGTGTGAAGAAAGAAGCTGTGTGTTTTACCTGCCAATGGATTGTTCACATCATGTTAATAGAGGAAAATGACATAAAGCAGGTCATGACCGATAATCAGTCTAAGGGGATGTTTTCTGCCTCCTCGATTTTCAGCTCAGCAGCCATCAATGGTGCACACACAAACACATTTTATTCTGCCTGTATGTTCTACATGATGACATTTTATATTTTACTAATCTGTTGAAGGGACGTTTTGTGTGAATTTTGTCAATAGAATTCCCTTTATTTGGCTAAATAGAAATAAATTCAGCTACTGGTCATTTTATGTGGAGTATTATGTCAACAACACGTATTCATTATATACAGTATACGTTATATACTGCTATTTGTTTTTCTGGTAGGCAACCAGGAGAACCATCCAAAATGCATTAGGTTTTTACTTCATAATGAGTTTGGATTTTCTGTGACAATTTCAATCATATTTTGTTCTTGGCATTATCATACCACATACATATATAAAATGGGCTTTAGCTAAAAATGAAATCCCACTAAGGTTTTTCACATTCATGCAAATAATAATTTTCTGATTGTATGCTGTACTGAACGAATATAATTATAAACAGCATCATTACCAAGTTATAAAGTCATCAGTAGAATGTAATAAAATGGACAGTAAAATGTACATTTTGGCTGCAAGTTTCTCAAAAAGTGTGACCTCAAATATTCTTCCTTCCAGAAACTCTCTGAAGAATATAACACATCACAGGCATTGTGTTGTCTGATTGTCCTGATGCCAGTTAGTTGTCAACATGCCAAGTCATTAAAATTCTACAATTTAGTGTGAATTCACCAGTCAGGGCGAAAACCATTTTTAAGTGGAGGTGTACAATGCTGTCAGTAGGCTCTGCAGTATGTTGTCAAGAAGGTTTTATGCTGTGAAGAAGAATCGTTTTTTTTCCAGAAGAATTTAGGATCTTAATTGTTATTATTTCCCAAGAAAGCAGAACATCTTTTTCAGCAATCAAAGAGCAGATGAGTTATTATTTGGTTTGCTGAAGTTACGTCTAAAATATCAGCCAGAACTGCAAGCCTAAGGCAAATGGAGATGGAGCTCATTTGTTATAGACTTATTTCTCGACGCAGTGGAGCTGTCTGTTAGTCACATGCAGTTGTTCAACAACGCCGCCCACACTAGTGTGCTTTGAAGTGAAATTGTGAGATCGGTTCCCATTGATGATGGGTTAATTACAGAATTGGCAGCAAACAAGAATTCTCTTCTCAGAAAAAAATGGGTTGGAATAAGAATCAGGTCAAAACTTTTCTTCATCTTTTTCTTAACATTGGCCATTAAAACTGTTTACAACTGTACATTTAATTATTTCTGAAAGCATCATTGCTTTAGGGGATTTTCCTTACATGTGTGTAAGACTTTTGCGCAATACTGTTTGTTTCCATCTACTCTGAAAAATGGAATTAATCATGTATATTTTAGTACAAGGATGAACTGTGTTGACTTGTCCATGTGTGTTAAACAGTATAATGGAGTTATTACCCTTTTCTGCTTACACAGAGTTATTCCTTTCTTAATTTCAGTTACGACTGAACTCTTGATCATGTGTTGCATGATAAAATGAAAACTCCCTCTCCCAGTAGTGCAAGCCAGTATTGTGAACGCTCACAATTTTATTTAGCAGCTAATAGTTTCCCTTTCACCATTTTTTCTTAACCAGCAGGCAGTAAATACCGTGGGGAAGAGATTTAAAATCCCATCTCAAACTGTGTTTCTGGGCTGCATTGCATTGCCACTGAGCATTGTACTGGCTCAGTAATGACCTCAATGTAAACGC